>NC_136908.1:59316411-59318393 GCF_949606895.1 Notothenia rossii | reverse complement strand
TGTGTGTGTGTGTGTGTGTGTGTGTGTGGTGCTAGTTACGTGGAATGGAAGTGACAGCATAGCATTCATTAGGCAGATGCAACAGGATTTACACTCTCATGCTAATCTTGCTAATCAGGGAAAGCACAGAAGACAGCTTTGACTACTTTGAGAGGATTTGCTCTTACAGAGTTAAGCGTCTTCTCACACATCCTGTATGGCTTTCAACTGGATGACAGATTTGATCTCCTCAGCTTATTGAAGAATAAGCCTCATACTTTCTTCTTATGTGGGACTTTAAGTTTAACAAAGCTGTGCTGGTGCAAAGACTTGTAACCTTATGTCAATGTTTCCTATATTTAAGAGATGTGACGTCATCAGGCTTGGGGAGTAACAAATCACATTTAACGCAGTACATAATCAGATTTTAAAAAAGTGTTTCATTGTTGGTGTACATTACGATGAATTGATTGATGAGTTTTTCCTAGAAATAAAATCATTCTTGATCCTAAATATCTTGTTTTCTAAGGTCACATTATTCTGTTAACTTCTTTCATATGTATGTTCTCTTGTATTTAATTGCTTTGCATTTGATATTGAGGAAGTCAATTTCTTTAAGGGTAACAAACAATTGTTACTGAAAACATATTTTAAATATCCCTCCCAGCCCTGTATGGTATGCATAGAGGGTCATACTATGTTACTATGTACCAATTACACTCTAATTATTCCTACTTCAAAACAATGGAGGTCTGTATTGCTTGCTTTGCTGCTCACTGTGTGTATTTGCACTTTAAAGTAGGGTGAGCGGACCTCTGACTGAGAGTTATTGGAGCCGTTAAACACAGCATGCACCACTAAACCCCTCCATGATAAGAAATGCAAGGGCAAACTATACAGCTGCATTAAATATACATTATTACAAATAGCTCTACAAATAGCACTTCCTAAGAAAGCTTGCCCGTCGTTAATATAAAAGTGCTCCTTTTTCAAGACTATATTTGCCACAGTTGCAGAGAGATATAACAAAATCATACGGCAGATTACTTCTAGTGGCCATGTCTAAGATATGACTCAGCACAAATCAATGATCTTGATTTTACCCTATGTTTAATTATTCAGTGATGAAAATGATCCAGTTATTAATAAAAGCCCTTCATTGTATTCCCGATACCTTCTTAAGGAAGAGGATTAGGGCTACATGTATATGAAACATGTTCTTATCTGACTCAAAGAGATGTTTCTTTTGCAGCAGAATTGTTTTATTCTGAGAAAAAAGTCAGATTTTTAAACTTTTTTTCTTAGTACACAAAAAAAAAAGCTTAGGTCAGATCCCCAAAAATCCCACTTGGCCCTAATCATCTTCCGTACTTTGTGAATTATTAGATATTTAAAGTTCTCACATTAAATAACAATTTTTTTACCATATTCATAAATTGCTTTGTTATAAAAAAAATATATGGTTTCAAGCCGTTTAAGATTGAATTTGACTAAACAGGGAGAAGTGACAGGTGAACAGTAAGAAAGGCAGAGCGATAAATTCACGAGGAGATAAACTTGAATTGAGATTGACAGTGAACAAAAAAGGAAGAACACTCTCAAATCCCCTCGAGAGCGTCAAGTCAAAACACACAAACAGCAGAACAAAAACAGTAGGAACCATGTTTCCTGCCTGCTCTTTAATTCCTCTGTGTGTACCTGAGGCTCACATCTACTTGTCACAACCACTGCTACTTTACATGTGGAGTTTATTTAAAGAGGAAATATTATTCATATTTTCAGGTTCATATTTTGTTCCTCTCTACCGTGACATGTCTCCATGCTTTAATGTTCAAAATGCTCTTCTCATACTGCCTGTGCTGCAGCACCTCTTTTCACCCTCTGCCTGAAGCCAGAGCCCAGTCTGCTCTGATTGGTTGGCTGCCCGGCTCTGTTGTGATTGGTCACAACACGTTCAATGTGTTAGTAGCTTAATAGGGCCTTTTTTTTTTAAATGTCAATAA
>NC_136908.1:59276411-59311411 GCF_949606895.1 Notothenia rossii | reverse complement strand
AGAATTTTTTATCATGAAATTCAGAATTTTGAGAAACAAATTTGAATAATTTTTTCTAAGAACTTTGAGAATAACTTTTTTTCCCCCAGATGTCTGACTTTAATCTCCGAATGTTGACTTTTAATCTAAGAACACTTCTGCAAAGTGTTTGTGGCTCTCCATCTCTTTGGCCCACGCATCGTAATACAGGTTGTGAATACGAGAACAAGTAAAAGATGTCTGCCCACACAACCCAGAATCTGACCCTGAAGAAGAAGAGTTTCCTGCTATATAACATCTCTGATGCAGCAAGACGCTTCTGATTGGTTAGTTAACACTTCTGTGTCACTCTGTATTCACCATGACTCGGTGTGTGTTGGTACAGTGCCTGTAAAAGTGATTTCAGAAAGGTACGGTGCATGTTTTCATAGCATAATGTCACTTTTTCTGCCATATCCTGAATCGAGTTGCAGATGATTGGAATTCGATGGTGTTTTCTTTCCCCCAAAATGGCGGGAGCAATGGTGGATGGCGACCCTAACAAAGTCAAGAAGTCTTACCTGTGCATTTCTTCAAGCTGCCGGGCCGTTTCCCGTGCATCCCCAGCTTACAGTTGAAGTTCTCCTCCCAGAATTCAGCAAACCAAACATTCCTCCTGTTGTTGGAAAGCGAGCGGCTTCGGAAATACCGGTCGAACGCTGTAAAAAAAGAAGATGGACACGGTTAAAGAGAAACAACATTTTCAATAACAAATACATATTAAACAGATTTAAAAACGGCATCACTGAAGCAGAGCTGTGAGATCGTGTTCAACTGGATAATGTGAGGAAGGGTTCACGGCGGTGTAATGCATTTTGACTCACAAAGGCGTATGTTGTGAATCTTAAGTATGACTGAGAAGCCATATCCGCAGAGACGTGTAGCGTAAGAGCTCCTATCAAACACTGAAGCAAGCAGAGCAAACATTTTGGACTGAGTCTTCACACTCTACGCTGGCTACTTGTCCAATTTAATAAGCAGAGAGTAGCCGAGAAACAGGGGGGAACATATTTCTCCTCTCACAGGAATGGAAATACCTGTCAGACGCTGGCAGGCTGAGATAAAGAGATGGGCGAAAGAAAGTGGGAATGAAGAAGACAGGAACTCTCCACATACGTGTTCTTCTTAGTCCACACCGCAATTAATTGGGGGGAAAAAACACTGTGAGGAAAAATAGCTTTTAAAAAAGACTTCTTATACGGCTTTATAACCCCAGTGTTCCTTGGGAGCTCAGGTAGAGCCAATAGACTGCAGAGAAGCATTCACTAATAAAAAGAAAAGATCATTAGAGACGCCGCTGGGACCGTAGTTCAGGTGAAACAAAGCATGGAGAATGGCTAAATCAGTGGGGACTCTCAGAAGGACTTGGACAGCCTGGGAAAGGTGACCGGAATGACCCCCCCCCCCCCCAGGATTCATCTCAGCTGTCAGAGAAATCTGTCCTGTGTTCCTGGACAGCTCAACTCAACCTGTCCATATCATTTGAGTCCACTTTAATTGCCTTCTCCATGATGGTATGTTTGTGTGTTTGTATCATGCTCTGTTGCTTTTACCTCTTAGAATATTTGACAAATTGTACGGTGTCCTTGGTGTGTCATGAAAGGCGCCTTAAATAACATGTATTATTATTATTATTATTATTAACTGCTGCTCAGACTGCTGGCTGGTCCAATCACGATGCTGCTCAACATGTGGCTCATATAGGACCCAATGCTTCATGTTAAAAGAGTTGATGGTGATAAGTACTGGTCTGGCTTTAGGAGTTATATCGAAAACATCCAGCAACCTATTGTAGGCTGAATAAGTGCTAGGACAAATACACATGCATTTTGGGGGGGGGGGGGGGGGGGGGGACCGGTGTTAGGGGTTTTCTGTTTCTGTCTTATCATGTCATTGTGTAATTTAGTTTATTTGTGTCATTGCTATTACTGTAATGGTCTTTTTATGTTATAACCATTATTGTTTTGTCATAAAAGCATATTTTTTGTATAGCACCTGCATCTGTACTCTGCATGTTCTCCTGTTATGTGTGGGAAAAACCAATAAATAAAGTGTTAACAAAAATCAAAAAAAGAAATGCATGGGTGTCACTTTGTTGGAAAAATTATAGGGACACTTTTTTCAAATAAAACAAAACACTGCATTAAGCAATACATACATACAGTATACTTACAATACTAACTAGTGCAATAACTATGCTATGCAGCTACAAAGCAGGGCAACAATAACTCAACTATTCTCTCTCTGTAATAATTACTAATATTAAACGTGTCACAAGTCCACATTTGCAGGTTA
Source organism: Notothenia rossii (assembly GCF_949606895.1). Taxonomy (NCBI): domain Eukaryota; kingdom Metazoa; phylum Chordata; class Actinopteri; order Perciformes; family Nototheniidae; genus Notothenia; species Notothenia rossii. The sequence continues at coordinate 59,309,098 of NC_136908.1, read as the reverse complement.
CCAGAAATACACCCAGAAAGTGTGAACAGTCCTCCAGATTGTACATGTGTTCTTATTCGAATAAACCTTTGTCAAAGTGAAAAAAATCAGAAAATGTACTGTACATTTTCAACATATCCTAATGCAGAGTGGTGGGGACAGAATGATCCATTTCCAAAAGTGTTGGGGGACATGTCCCCAGCGTCCACAGTAACGACGCCTATGGTGGTCACACTACATGGATTTAGGTCCATCTAATTAAAAGAAGAAACCCCCCCCCCACCCCCCCACTTTGCAGGCAGTGTTTTTTTTGGGACACCCTTTCTGGGGCATGTTGGGTAATTTGAATAAAGTTAAAGTGCCCCAATTTGGGAAATGCCATATGATTTCTAGCTGAGAGTTAGATTAGAAGATCCTTATTCTTTTCTGTCAAACGCCACAAACTATATATGAAGCTGGAGCCAGAGGACAGTTATCTAGCAGTAGTAGCAGTAGTAGTAGTAATTATCTCATTATATCTGGTTTACATTTAAATATTGAACAGTGTTTTACACAGTCATTGAGTTATCAGTCTTTTCTAAGAGGCTGGCTGTCCCATCATCTCCATAATATGTGCTAGGGTAAGATATGTCAAAACACTACTTAAAAAGAAAAAGTGTCTTGTGAATAAGCAATGACCTGATGAATGATCTGTTTTTTTGTACATTTCCATTAGTTGTTGCCCTGGTAATATCGGTAGTGAATATGTGAATATCTAAAAATGTCACAGAGTAAAAAAGAAAGAATATCCACCGACAAATCTCATTATTGCTGAGAGCTGAATCAACACCTGTCTCAAGCCCTTTAAGCTTCACAAAGGTTAAACCCATTGCATTGTTATTGGAAAATATTGCATCAGATTGTCAGTCAACCTAATTAATTTGGTAACTCAGAGCCCTCGTTCATTTATCCCGCGCTGGTTCCTTCTCACTCACAACTCCTCCGTCAATTCTAAAGACCCCACAGCGTGTTCCCGCATGTCGCCAAGCAGAAACCGACTTTGATTCATTTAAACCTCTACCTCACTTTCAGTTTATTTCTTGTCGCTTTTGTGTCCCTCCAGGAGTCAATTATCTAATAAGGAGCTCTGACAGGGAGCAAATGAGAATATCCTCCTCTGGCTTAATGGCAAAAACGTTTTATCTGCTGGGATCAAGAGTTAAGAAACATTTCTGTTTGGTCTACCTGTCCACTTCATTTGATCTGTTAGACTCGACACACACCGTACGTTTCTCTCTATGTGTCACACAGCCAGTTGTGGGGAAAGAGTGTCAGTGCAGAAAGCGTTGGCATGCTTCTAAGAGATCAGCCAGGTGATCTTACCGTCCACAGATGCTCTTTTGGGGAGAATGGTGATGGCTCCTTCGGCCACTTTCTCCTGGCCGAGGACAGGTGAGATTTTGGACCCCCAGCTGTCAGAGCCCACCCACAGGAAGTGACCCGTCTGGTTGTTCCTTTTAGCAGCGTCCAGAACGCGTCTGTTGGACAAGAGAATTAAAGGGTTAACAGGATAATAAACGTTATTTATAATAATAATAATCAACTTTATGATATAGCACCTTTCATACTTGACATAGCCCAAAGTGTTTTACAGAGTATGACACAAAATCGCAATGACAAATGAGGAACACAATTAAAAAATGTAAAAATATTAAAACATGAACAGTGATACTACTAAAAATGATAAGCCAAATTAAAGGATGTTTAAGGATGTAGCTCAGTGGAATAAACTCAAACGGCACTTGCTAAAATGGCCTTTTTGATTTCCCGCTGATCAAGGCAGTGTCCTATTTGTGAGTCGTTAAATGAATGTATTATTAGAGGTTTTTGTGTGCGCTAAAGCCAAATAACTGTACGACCTCTGAGTGAACAGCTGAATTTCCCTTTACGTATAAAAGGTATTTTTAATCCTAATCTTTAATCCTAAAAAACCTGTTTTTTTTGTAATAGAACCAGGACACATTAGTTTGCAAAGTCTTAAATAATCAGATATTCTGTTTTCTAAATTCCCAGATATTTAACAATGGTTATAAACCGGACAAGTCAAATCAAGCAATCTGATTGGTTCTTAGCCGTGATATAATGAGCGTATATCACGGGTAGAATTGTAGTTACTTTTCACAACAAGTCAGTATCCCTCCGCGTCTGAGAAAAGCTACAACCGTTACAACTGTTACATTACGTCCGGTACGAAACTAACGAACTAACTAACAAAGCTTAAGATGGAAACATGTAAGGGATAATGTGCAGAAAGGACTTATTGGCCGTTGTTAGGGACGCTCACATCTGCAGAAAGAAGTCCGGTCGATTTAACTGTATTCAGTTGGGCTTCGCGTCGGGCCGAACCACGCCCCTTAACTGTGATATAATGGCCATATACCACGGCCTGTCGTGAGCTATTGCTCGATTATATAACTGTTCTGCTTTGCTATCTGCAGCTGGTGTTTTTGACATGTTCATGAACTTTCTTTGAAATGGAGCAATTGTTCCAAATTACACTTTGGTGTACGTGCTAAAGTAAGGACCTCAGAGATGTTACTTCAAAGAGATTTAGTCAATATAACTAAGATATATTCATACATATAATCATATACTTTCAGGTTTAACCAAACACATGTATTATGAGGTCCATGTGACCTTGACCTTTGACCGCCAACTGTGTGCCATTTATTCCAGGTAGTAAAGAATCCAGTTCAAAGTCAGTTCATTGCGTTCAACTGAATGTGGCACGTGGGTATCTTCACATCATCCTTATTACAGAGTGGTCCGATGATGCGACAGGACATGTCACTTAACCATATGTTAAAGTGACGGCAGCGACGGTGAGCGGAGGGGGGCGCTTGTTTTAGTGTGCAGCAAGTACCGTATGTCGTCCTCATTAGCGAACATGATGACGGCCCTGGCGTTGGAGGTCTCCAGCAGGCGGCGGATGATCTTGTCAAACTCGCCCGTCCGGGGCTCCCTGGGGATCTTTAAGGACTGGGCGATGCACACACCACCTAACAGAGAGAGAGAGGGGGGGGGGGGACATCATAAACTGTCTGTGTTTGAGTCATGGATTTGCGTTTTGTATTCCTCACAAATCTCCAACTGGTAAATGCAAGTGGTCAGAGATGGCAAAAGTACACACATCCTTTACTCAAGTAGAAGTACAGATACTGGTGTTTAAAAATACTCCGGTAAAAGTAGAAGTACTGACGAAACTTCTTTACTCAAGTCAAAGTAAAGAGGCTTTGAAATGTACTTCAGTAAAAAGTGCCCATAACTAGCAGCTGTTTTAAAGAGTACCTGACCTCCCTTTATATTAATAGAATAATAATGTCATTGTTAGCTAATGAATGTTTCCATGCTGAACAACGGCAACATGACAACGTTTCCATTGGTCCCTCTTCTTTAGAGAAGATCAGGAAATGATGGATACACGGATCGTGTTCAAATCAATAGGCACGCAATGACTCTAAATAATAATGATCACGCCACCAAACACACATTCAAACTAAAGGAACCAGCCTGTTTGGGAAATGAGAGAAGTAGAAAGTTCAGGTATTTGAGTTCAACATGTAAGAAGTAGAAAGTACAGGTATTTGTGTTCAACATGTAGGAAGTCAAAGTACAGGTATTTGAGTTCAACATGTAAGAAGTAGAAAGTTCAGGTATTTGTGTTCAAAATGTAAGAAGTAGAAAGTACAGGTATTTGTGTTCAACATGTAAGAAGTAGAAAGTACAGGTATTTGTGTTCAACATGTGAGAAGTAGAAAGTACAGGTATTTGTGTTCAAAATGTAAGAAGTCAAAGTAAAAAGTGGAATAAAGTACTGATACCAGAAATGTATACTTAATACAGTAACAAAGTATTTGTACTCGACTACTTCCCACCTCTGCAAGTGGTTTTAAACACCAGCAGATGTTACACAGATAAGTACTGTTAAAGTGAGAGCAGCAAATATCAAGAAAATCCAAGAAAGATTCCCAAACACAGGATGTTCTCCTACAGGCCGAGGGATTATGGGGAAATCCCAACAGCAACAAGCAAAACAACACGTTATGTAAAATATATGAAGATTACAGATTGCTTTATTAAACTTTAATGCAACAGTTATGAGTCTAAGAGTGGGTGTAATGACACGAGGTATGATGGAAGTATACAGCAAGCTGGAGCGGATATTAAAAGAAGCATAAGAATGTAGAGAAAGGTAGGTGAAAAAGTTGGAGTAAAGGAATGAAGAGGAAAGAGGCAGAGATAAACGATGTAGAAAAGAGAACATTTAAAGAAAATACAAAAAGGAAATGATGGCGGTATCGATCGAAGCAGCAAAACAAGCAAAGGCCGAGGGCGAGAGATGAATGGGAGGACGTTGTGATTCAAAATCACGACACAGCGCACAGCGAGTGTCAGGAAATATCCTCTGTAGCCACTTCACACCCCTTCATTTCCTATTGTGGACGAGAATAGCTGCCACAGCATATCAGCTGCTTCTCTCACAATGTGTGATAATGAAGGGGGGATATTTGATGACCTTGTTGTTTTTCTGTGTCCACACTCACCACAAACACACCGTGCGTGTTCAACCCTGAAACATGGGGACAATCGCACTCAGAAACCAATCCCATAATGCTTTGCCCTAATCCAGGCTCTCCACGTTAGCTGTGTTATGCTAATTAGCTTGTTGTTGTTACATCAAGCGTTCAAATTGTTGCTTTGACTGAACTTTATTTAAATCTATTATGTTAACAAATTAAACATAACTGTATTAGGTCAGATGTAAGCAGTAATTTAACCTATTAAAATTAATAATATTGCTTTCAACTAACCTAATGTGAAATCTGTTATGACCAAATTAATTTAATTAATTAAAGTCAACGTTTCAGTCTTTTCAGTGTATTACGTCATGTCCCACATCACATTGGCTTCATCCTTGTGCACGCTAACACCGGCTGAGTGTATCCGTGTCTTGTGTGTGTGTTAAATGTGTCTACCTGCATGTGTGTGTGTGACGTTGAATGACATCCCCCTCTCCTCCCAGCCAGTTCCAGCCCATTTATTGAACATCTGTAGAGTCTGTCGCTTCCACTCTATCACTCCCCTTAATCACACACACCCCCCCCCCCCCCCACACACACACACACACACACACACACACACACACACACACACGCACACGCACACTCACACGCACACACACACACACACACACACACACATTCCCGTATTGACACATGCACACCAGCGTGCCTAACTGGTAAAACAAACATTAGTTATTCTGAAATTAAAAGCCTCTGAAGGCTAATCACTACGGTGACAAAATCTGTACCCTTCACACTGCATATTTAGAATTTTAAAACACTTTCTCAAGACTTATCACCAACTTCAAATGCACAGATAGCAAAATATGGCATGTGGTTTGTATAAACAAATATGCAAAATCGCTGATGTTTGCATTCTCTCCACTATTGTCCTTGGAGCGGTATGAAAAGTGATTAAATCATCCTTTGTTTTATTGCCTTTCTCTTATCATCAATAACTTCCCCCATGGAGAACTGACGTCCTAGATGAAAACCACATTGAATTATATCTGTACGTGTGTGTGTTTGTGTACACTCACATACACTCACACACACACACACACACGCCTGACTGTCAGTGTCGCAGCCAAATTCACTTTAAAACCCCAAAAACACGTCTCGTATCCGACGGTGCCAGGAAAGCAGCTCGTTAAAGCAACGTCAGTTGTTACTGCGAACTGTTTGAAAGGAAAGCGGTGAGGTTAGGTCACGAGAAACTTTCCTTTTTTCCTTTTTTAAAATCGCTCACTGAACGTCTAGTTGAAAAGCAGAAGTTGTTAAATAAAAAGGTGGCTTTGGAAGACAGAGATTCAACATCAAAACCCTCGCACATCACAACACAGCAGAGAGGATTCACACCGGCAACTGGAAAGGGAACGAGAACGAGGGACAGGCGACAGAGGTCTGAAGAATAATACCAAAGATAATTTTGAGGACAATGCTTCTGTGCCTGTTCGCCCGGTCTGAGTGGAACGCTCAGACTGGGAGGAAAATACATTTTTCTGTTGACTACAAACCCTGGGATAGATCTCAGTGAAGATCTTTATTAAAAACCTGCATTTTCATAGCCTGGCGTGGGGTTAAAACGTTCAGAAGGCCAAAAGAATGACAATCCTGCTGATAATTACATAGCAAGAGTGGCTAATGACATCAGATACATTACATACAACAGTAAACATGTGATTTGGCAGTCAACATGTCAACTTTTGCAGATGAAGTTGCTTCATTTAGGGAAATCCATGTGAAAAGCTCTTATGCTTTTTGGAGTTCCTTTCCTGCAATGTGTTCTATACGTTCCTGTGCATGTAAATGGTCTACAAAGTTTAAAATCCCAAAGTTTCCCTCCAGACGCCTGGAACGCCTCCATTAGTCTCCTTTTTTTACATCCATAAAATAGTGACAGAATTTGTAACACTTGCTTTTCTATTGGCTAAAGCTCCAACGTGATAGGCTAAGCCATTGACCAATCACAACAGAGCAGGCCAGCTAACCAATCAGAGCAGACTGGGCCAATATGCAGGCTCATAATCTGCCTCAAATCTGGATAATTATTTGTTTAGAATAAATCACATGTGAGAGCAGTTATATATTTATTCACTTCAGAAACAAACAAAATGTCTGCTGTATTCGATCACAGTGATAGACAGTTTATTATAACTCAGTAATTGTTACACAATCCTCATCGGGCTGATTGAATTATGAGCTCTGCGTGATCAGCACCACGCAGAGCTCTCAGTTCATCTCTAATAACGTGATTACTGAAGCTTCATTTAGGAATACAATGTGTGAAAAATAATTCCTTCTATCTGTTCATGTGTGGAAACAAAGCGTGCAGTGTGCAGAGTTTGATAGCATCTCTAAGTGTAGCCAGGAATCACTTGTTGTGAGCATACATTGTGTATTTTCTGCATGTGTGTTGGTGTCCACAAATGAGTCCAGATACACACTAGAGTTTGCAACTGTCTGTTCCCAGCTGTTAACAATAGACGTAGAATGGAAGATGTGATGATACATACATTCAATGAGAAGAGCATCCATTCATCTCCAAATTAAACAATTATTACCAAAACACACAATGTCTGCATGGGTAGCAACAGAAAAACAGTCAAGGTTAAAAGAGATTACGTTTGTAATATGTGTATAGTTCAAGTAGTATTGACCAATCACGTTGGAGAAGGCTTTGTTTGCATGCAGGTGAACAAAAGCTTTTTTTTAATTAAATATTTTAGTTTTTTGAGACTGTATAGACTGTCATTTCCATCTCCATTCTGACACATTAAATAAGCGTATAGCATTGCAAACAATGAACAGACCATGGTAGAGGAAGTCTTGGCCTGGAGATCCAGTCATTTCATTGGAACCCCAAAATATTGGCCACTGGCCCCGGAAGCCTCTTCAGACAGATAGCCGGTTATTTCCAAGATGTGTCTGCAATTAACTCCGTTCTGTTTGGAGATTAAATTCGCTCACTTTCGGGGCTGAAAACGCTGCCGTCTCGATGTTTAATGAACAGCATGCTTCCCTCCCATACTCTCCTGTCTGCAACGTTACTTTTAATAACCAACACAGAGCAGAGTGGAGAGGAAACAAATGACTCGTGTTTCTGACTGTTTGGTTTCCTGTTCCTGACACTCCTCAAAATGTTCAGGGAGCACATCTCCACAATGTATTCAAATAATGTGAAAAGAAAGAAGAGGGGACTGTATTTCATTCATTTATTAAAGGAGTGTTCAATTAAAAAGGAAGAAACTAGCGGCTATATTTGTAATGAGTGCAAAGAAATTAAACACGCCCTATTCTGCTTTTTGGGGTTTTCTATTTCCTGTATTGTGTTATGGTAACTAAGCTTCTATTGGCTAGCACACTGTATCTCAGTTTAAAGGGACACTTGTATGCTTTTTGGGGTTTTCCCTTTCCTGTAGCGCTCCAACACATTGTATGTGAAAGGCCAAGGGGGCGGGACTTCTCTAAGCGGTTGACCAATCACAACAGAGCCGGCCAGCTAAGCAATCAGAGCAGACTGGGCTCTGGTTTCAGACAGAGGGTGAAAAGAAGTGCAGCACAGAGAAAAATAAAGAGCTTTTTGAAAATTAAATCATGGATACATTTCACAGTAGAGACACTAATTAAAAAAAAACTGAAATTAGTATATAATGTTCTCTTTCATACAACAACTGGGTGACCTGTACCCTAATCTTAGACAAAGCAGCACCTACAAACAACTGTAAAGATTGTTACCAGCTGCATTAAACTTCTGCTTTACGGTAATCACATATCTGGTTCCTTTCACTTCTCCTTTCCTTTTAAATCTCCGTACAAGACCTCTAATTCAACGATGCAAGAGAGCCCGACTCATGTGATGTCGAAATATTGGCAGTGCGACCTGCACACACACGTACATTAATGGGGTTTCCAGCATGAGTAATGAGAGTAACTTTAAAGCAGGCTGCCTTTACGCCACTGGCAATGGAGTGTGTGTGCATGTGTGTGTTAATGTGCTAGGTGAATACGTGTGTGTTAGATGTGAGCAAAATGAAAGAAAGGGTAGTGAAATCAAAGTCTCTGGCTTTCATGATACTTCCATTTAAATATAGCTGTGTCACCTGTCTGTTCTGCAACACACAATCACATACACACACACACACACACACACACACACACACACACACACACACACACACACACACACACACACACACACACACACACACACACACACACACACACACACACACACACACACACATACATCTGTGATTACATTAGCACAGCATCCAATTTGCTTGGACATGATATGAGGTTCCACACGGGAGCAAATTGATGTCTTCCTTCAGCTTATTAAGTATTTATTTGATTAAAAAAACACCCAGTGCATTTATCCCCATAGAAACAACTGCCAGTGAACTGTTACTATTAGAGATATTCAGAGCAACATGAAGCCAACATGCACACACACACACATGCACACGCACACGCACACACACACACACACACACACACACACACACACACACACACACACACACACACTCTATTTCTCTCCAAATCTCATTAGCAGTGCTTTAAAATTAAAAGTTGCCCTCTGCTTCTCTCTGCTTTGTTCATGGCTTGGGGCGCTGAAGCTCGGGCCCTTTGAAGTCACAGATGTGTGTGTGTGTGTGTGTGTGTGTGTGTGTGTGTGTGTGTGTGTGTGTGTGTGTGTGTGTGTGTGTGTGTGTGTGTGTGTGTGTGTGTGTGTGTGTGTGTGTGTGTGTGTGTGTGTGTGTGTGTGTGTGTGTGTGTGTGTGTGTGTGTGTGTGTGTGTGCCGATGAGTGTTTGCCTGTGTTACTGTGCACTCCAGTAACTACGGGCACACACGCTGGCTTATTTTACCCTCCTCTGCTCGATTTTTGGAAGAAGTGGTGCGGTAAATATATCGTTCTGCAGTTTTCCGCGGCGGAGTGAAACATCTCCTCGGGCCTGCTAATGAATCATTGACAACACCCACAGAACCGCTGTCCTAGGAAATTTACATCCCCCCATTAAAATGTGCCTTAAAAGGACACGAGCCTTACAGCCTCAAATGGGCTTGGAAGTTTAAGACAGATCGAACCAAAAAAAAAACGACCCGCACCAAGCCTGAGGTGGAAAGGCTTCTCTGAGCCCATAACGGACTACAGAAATTATAATTAGCTGATAATGAAACGCTGATAAGGGCGAGAGGAGCTCAGTTGATTCAGTTTACAGAAATTCCTTGTACTCTTGGTTTGTTGCGTGGTGTGAATACACACTGAGATCAAATTATTAGCGATGCCCCCAGAGCACTGTGGGTAATCATAGTATAAATTGAGGCGGAACTTTGCATCGGAGAGTGGATACTGGATATTTGCAATGATCTGCTGTGCACGTAATAAAGTGTTTCGAGTGGTGCTCAGGCGAAATACAATCATTTGTGGTTTCTATCTAAATAGCTAATTCAGAATGTAATCTCAGTGTATCACAGCACAATGTAATGATACAGTTATTCTTCAGTATTCAGTTATCATTATGATTCCAGATATTGTAGAAATCCTCCTGTCCTGGATTCATCAATAATAACAAAGTGGAACATTTATACTTTTATTCAACTTGGGCAAAGACAGTATTTTAACTCACGGAACAACATATAGTTATATCGTCAATATCCTTTGCAAACATAGATGCCTCCATCCAGTTTTAAAGTTTTCAAATTGACACCTATCTGGCATTACAAAGCGATGAGGGCTGGGCAATATGGAAAAAAAATCTAATATATAAAATAAAAATATGTTTACCATATAATGCAACATCTATATTGGAACCATGTTGTTGACTATTGGTACATTCATTCAAAATAAATATGTTAAAATATTTATACATCACAATTTCTTTTAAATAATAATCAGTAATTTGGATAAGTTAACAAAACCATATAAAGTCAAAAATCCAAGACAATAAGTCAAACCATAAACATTGTGAAGTATGTTTTATATATATATACATTCATATATTTGTGTTACAGTTTACCGTTACTAAAAACACATCACATTAGTTATACTATGCTGTTTTGATCAAGCTGACCGTTTTAATTTTGTACAAATCGTGTATTGACTTAAAAGTGTTGCAAACCAATAATAAGAAAGTTGTTTCTGGTCCACACATTGTGCAATCTTTCTGTATCAAGTCATGTTTGGGATTGGATTTCTCTCCGAACAAAGAAGACAGGAAGTTATAAGTGTCAGTATACGAGAAAACATGGGAGGAAATGTGTAGTTCATGACATGCCCATTGTTCATTACATTAATATTACAGTGGAAACCATAGCTAACAACCCGTATCATCCATCTCACTGCATTTGCATTTAGAAAGTAATCACCGAGGCGGCCATTGTATATACAGCTCTTCCTGTTTGTCTGTATGCATTATTGATTCAATCATAAACAGCCTATGTCATGTAACAGTGACAACATACCACAATTATTCCATTCTGCTGTTTTCATTTAGGCTGATGATCTGTATGTTTGTGTCGATATAAACCACCTCTCTTGGGTAAGATTCAGTGGAAATATAGAATAGAAGAGTTTCTCCATCTTTATTTGAGACATGGAGGACAGGCTGTGCCTCGAGTATACAGACATCCAAATGTGCACAGGGAGAACAGATTGGACCTCTTACAGACACGCACATCTTTCATTACTCCTGCATGTGTGTGCAGTATAGGTAGGTGCAAGGAAATAGTGAGGAAGGGAGGAGGGGGGGGGGGGGGTCAGAGTAGAGAGAGTGAAAGAAGAGAAAGACTAAACACACACAGGGGAGACAGAGAGTGAGTGAGCAAGACAGACCGAGAGAGACAGGGGGATGTTGGCCTTTTAACGTCTCACTCCGCCTACTATCCCGTGTGTGTGTGTGTGTGTGTGTGTGTGTGTGTGTGTGTGTGTGTGTGCGTGTGTGTGTGTGTGTGTGTGTGTGTGTGTGTGTGTGTGTGTGTGTGTGTGTGTGTGTGTGTGTGTGTGTGTGTGTGTGGGAGATAATGGGTCTGTCTTCACCGCAGGAGTCAAGCAGTCTAGCTGTAGTCAGCACCAGCTCAGGTCTTCAGGGAGACAGGTGAATCCTTAGTGTGTGTGTGTGTGTGTGTGTGTGTGTGTGTGTGTGTGTGTGTGTGTGTGTGTGTGTGTGTGTGTGTGTGTGTGTGTGTGTGTGTGTGTGTGTGTGTGTGTGTGTGTGTGTGTGTGTGTGTGCGTGTGTGTGTGTGTGTGTGTCCTGCTCGTTCATGTATTGGGATTGATATTTAGCATTTTTATGAATATCCACCTTTCTTTTAAGGGCCCATTAAAGGGTGGCATAGCGCCCCCAACCCCCTTCAGAAGACCACTCCATAGCCCCTTGCTTCCTCTTTCGCTTGGACAACACCCATGTTTGACCTCTGCCTTCATTCTGATCCCAACTGCACGTGTGAAGTTGAACAAAAGTGCAAATACTCTCCACCTTTTTGTCCTCTTTGCATACAAGCACCTATACAAGTATCCCTTTAATTACAATGCTTACGTGTGTGTGCAAGACATGCATGTTGTAACTCGTCTATCAATTCATGATAATTGTAGTACCTGAGTTTCATTCATAAATATTTAAATGAATATATACTGCAAAACCTGTTTGAGCTACTCCTCAATTGCCCTTTTGAAAGAAATAGCATATTTTTGTGGATGCCTCCGACCCACATATTTTTTTAAATCTTTGAAAAAGTACATTTAACGTGTTACACAAAAATATTCCAATTTATCTCATGCATTTATTTATTTTCTTTCGATTTAAAAGAACTGCCTTTCTGAAGCTTTTCACAAATTACTCCCAACGTGCATTTTGTATCAAACCTAACCTAAAAGGCACCAAAAGAAGAATGACGATTTTGGTTTAAAGTGCTTCTATTTTTACCAACAAATGCAATATTGCAAGCTTTGGTGATGTGTTGCATGCATCACGATGACAATCAACAGTGCAGATCTATCTTAAATGTATAAAATGTACAAGACAAACTACACAGAGCAAACACAAGAACATTCCAGCCTTTCAAATTGGGGGTTTATTATCAGGACTGGTGGGTAGACAAGTGCAAGTGGACACTGGCTGTGAGTCCTCAGGCAGCAGATAAGCCTGTTAATGTCGCCATTGAGACGCCTGACCTTCTGCCACCTGTCACGCATCGCCAATACTTCCAATCAATCAGATTAATCCCAGCGGCGGTCTGACGGGGGAGTCGTGATGGGAGGAGAGGACGGAGGGAGGGAGGGAGGAATGGTGGATGTGAAGAGATAGGAAACATGGAGGATGAGAAGGTGGGATGGATAGAAGAAATAAGGCAAGGAGGGAGGGAGATAAGCAAGGGGTGATGGGATGTCAGGCCGCAGATAAAAAAGCACAAGGTCAACGTTAAGCCGGGAGATCACAAAGAGAGAACATGACCACTTCTCCGTCTCCCCTCCTCCATCCCCCTCTAGGAGAATTTTCTTTCAGTTCTCTGGCTTTCTCTCTCTTACACACCCTATCCGACAGAAATCAGACATCCAATTACAGCAGTGCCCTCGGACCGTGTGTGTGTGTGTGTGTGTGTGTGTGTGTGTGTGTGTGTGTGTGTGTGTGTGTGTGTGTGTGTGTGTGTGTGTGTGTGTGTGTGTGTGTGTGTGTGTGTTTATATGTGCCGTGGCTGTGATGTTATTTCCCCCCGAAACACACACCACACTGGCACAACAAGAGCGTCAGATCTCGGCTGATGCCTGTTACTCTCGGAGCTGGGATGCCCTGCTGTCCTCCAGCACACGTCTATTATGGGGATGACGGATCTCACACACACACACACACACACACAGATACTGTATATAGTGAATGCACAACAAATCAAAAAGGAGACAACATCAACAAGACAGATGCAGAAAGTATTAGAAATGCTGAAGTGCTCTGACTCACAAACGTAAAAGAGTGAGCAGTTACAAACACACTTAAACACACACACACACACACACTTAAACACACACACACACACACACACACACACACACACACACACACACACACACACACACACACACACACACACACACACACACACACACACACACACACACACACACACACACACACACACACACACACACACTGAGGATGAATTTGGGTTTGATATGCTCTGCTATCTCCCCCATGTGCTATCTACAGTGAAATAGATAAATGAAATCCAAAAATCTCACTGAAGCTGCTGACCTTTAACTTGATCTTTTGAAAAACACAAGATATCAACTTTGAGGAAGAAAATTAAAATGATTTCTCGGAATCCTGAAGAGACGGCATACCATCACAGAATGAGATATGTTTGGGTGATACAACTTCTTGAAGGTATGATTTGATTTCGATCCAATTTTGATCGATTATACCAGATTAAGCAACAACTACAGCACAGGCTCACATTCAAGGGGCTCTTTTCTGCAAATGTTCTGGTTCATAATTGTGTTTTGTGTCTCTACTGTGACATGTTTCCATGCTTTAATGTTCAAAAAGCTCTTTATTTTTCTCATTTTTTCAACTTTAATTAATTTCTTCAAAGTCTTTTTACTGAAAAGTAAAATTCGCTTAGTGTCTGTTACTGGTTAACAGGTTATTGTTGACATCCCTAGCACAAATAGATAAGCTAGGATTTAAAAGCACAAAGTGATTTTGTTTCCGCCTCTTTGAAATCTCCTTATATTTGTAATAACATATATAACAGTGTCTTCTGATCCATGTGTGTGGGATGTGTGGGATGAGCCAAATGTTGCATGACGGGGAAATAGACTAACTGACAAAAGGCAGATTATGAAGCATGAGCATATATATTCCAACACTGACTGAATACTGAGTGTTGTTAACAAGACAGTCACACACACACAGCTGCACTCTTTACATTTACTGTATGCAGTACTTAATGAAGCACGGGCTCTGCATCTGTTAAATAACTACGCAGGCAAAATGCATTATAATAACAGCTCTCACACACATATGCACACAAACAAAATCCATCCTCCTCACACACACACACACACACACACACACACACACACACACACACACACACACACACACACACACACACACACACACACAGTTTAACAGTTTATCAATATTTATCCCTGCCAAATCAACAGAATCAGTCACCATGCAGCTGGCAAATAGCCGTCTGTGAAATGAAAATTGCGAATCGGCAAGTTAATGTAGTTGTTGGTCAGTGACAATTACACTGTTAAAGCAAATAAGACACTCACAAGTTTACGCATTAAATATTCAATAGGAAATTCGTCAACACGGCACACGAGGCCCGGCAGCCGGCCCATAGAAACTTCAGCAGGTGATTTGTTCCCATTAGAATGAGCCAGTGAGCGGGATATATGGAAGACATTATGGTTTTTGAATAGCAATGACCACACAGGCGTGTTGCCGCCGATTGCATCTGTGTGGGCAAACATGACGCCTGAGTGGCACTGAAAGGGAAAAGCTTGGCTTCCTGTGAATACATTACGTGCCTGCGTTGGTGTGTGTGTGTGTATACCCTCCCGACACTGACAGAGGCCATTGTGTGCTATGCTAATGCATCTGCACTGCTACATGGCTGGGATGGCAGCACAGTGTGAGCTTTTTTATTTATTGCCAATATCGCCTCTTTCTCTGCTTTTTCCGAACAAAGATCATGTTTTACGGATGTGAAGGCGGGCCGTGAAAACATGTGTCGTGTTGTTTTTGATAAGCTGTGAATTCCTCTAATGGGATTTCAGGTATTTTTGGGTGAGTACACAGATATATGTGCATTGATGTCGTGTTTTGTTCGTGCTGCATATATATGTTTGTGTCAAAAAAGCTGTTGGTAATGGGTAGGTGTTTGAATATGGAAGATTTTCAGGATTTGTAACAGTTGGTTCTAAGAATGTATTTGGCATGGTGTCTATGGTGCTTTCTGAATTATGCCCAATCTGAAAGAATATATATTTTTAAATAGGCCCTATTAGGCTTTTTGGGGTTTTCCCTTCCCCGTAGTGCAGGGGTGTCAAACTCAATTTCATCACGGGCCACGTAGGAATTATGGTTGCACTCAAAGGGCCGGTTGTAACTTTAAGACTATATCAAAATAAATGTATACAAATATTTAATGTATATAAAATAATGCATTATATTACATGATTGTCGCTGCATTGGATTATTATCTGATAGGGTAATAACTTCATAATTAATTACATCTGAAAGCAGAAGTCTAGGGCAAGTAATTGCAAGTCTCTTCAGTGAGAATGTCACGTAATGATTTTAAAAGAAAATCCAAATTCTTGAAAAAAAAGTGACATTCTGAGAAAAGGGGAAATTCTCAGAAAAAAGGCATATTTTGATGAAAAAAAGTCAAATTCTGAGAAAAAAGATGCATTGTGGGGCATGTAGTTTATGGGCAACGTGCTTCTGTAAATCGCCATGTAACCATATAATAAACATATTATATTCTTTCAGAGCTCTTGTGGGGCCACAGAAAATGAAGTCGCTGGCCAGATTTGGCCCCCGGGCCTTGAGTTTGACACCCCTGCTGTAGTGGGTCATTTAGGTCTTTCAATGGTCTGCAAAGGTAAAAATCAATGTATTCCTTTTTCCCTTCCCTCTTTATATGCAATCTTGCTTGTGATAAAACACCCCGTATCTTTTCCCCCTTTCCATAATGTGCATAAAAGACATGGTTTTACTGACATATCCTCCTCTGGATGGAGCAACATTACAAGTATTAAAAATATGACATGACATTTACCATCAATATGTCTATTTCGAAAAGGCTTACCACAATACAAATGGTAACGAATGTAAAAGAAAGATGGGTACATATTTAATATTGCAGTTCATTTCTAACGGAACATGTTTTCCATTAACACTATGCAATAAACATTAAATGAAATTAGGTTGAATTTACATTAATGATATGAACAATATTTCTAAGAATGTGTTCATTTCCAAGTTTTTTTTGTCATATGCACAAAGCTACAGTGTAGAAATGGCAATGAAAACACAATAAAAAGTAGTGCAAATATGTGCCTTCTCCTATTACCATACAATGGGTTTAATCCAATACAGTGTGTTCTTGTCTTCAATAAAGAATGCCTTATTCTCTGGCCAGGTGCTGTGAACGCACTATTGCCTTGGCCAAGCCTCTGCCCCATGCATAGATTCCACGGATCAATATAAGTATTCTTCAGGTATTGACATGCACTTTGTTGGCCTCTGCTTCAATGGACAAAGCGCTTGCTGCCAAAAGCTTCCACGACAAGATATTAAAAAAAGGCTAAAGTGTCGCAGCGTACGGGAGTCAGGGGGCTCTTTTTTCATGACTGTGCACAGAGGGGCTTTGGGCTGGTGACATTTCTGACAGACACACAAAGGTTTACCTCTCGTCTGCAAGCGTTTGATATTTGGGTGACATGCCCTGAACTTGAACACTAAACCGACTGAACTTTACGTGGGTGGAAAGGGGGGCAGCGGGTGAGGGGTGTACGCGGCAGCAAAGCAATTCTAATGTTAAGGATTACAGTGATTTGCACTTGCACCTGCTCAGCGGAATAAAGTGCAGGGAAAGGAAGTGGTTCAAAAAGTGTGGGTATTTTTGTTATTACCCAAACCAGAGCTGATGGGACTTTTTATTTGATTATTTACGAGGCAGCGAGATGATGAAGCACAGAAGGAAATTCCTCACAGGTATTGTAACTTTTATGAATGCAGACAATCATGCGGCAGATTCTCTTTCTCTTACCTTGCCTTATACATGTGGTGAAAAGCAAATCCCCGACTTACATTCAAGCACTTATCTCTGTTTTCAAATTGATCCTTTTACTTCTATCGGCCTTTGTATCCCTCTGTTCAGCCGCATCCATCCTTATCATTTCTGCTGACGGCCTCTAATGGTGATCAAACAAGCCTTTCTCTTCCCTCTGATTGTCTCAGTATGTATTGTTAGTTTGTTTCTCTTTCTTTGTCCCCCCGTTCCTTCTTACTTCTCTTCTTCGTCTCCCAGGGAGAAGTCAGGGCTTGTCTATCCTCTACCTTTCTTATTCACCTACACTGAAAAACAACAATGTTTCAGTATAATCTCACACCATCGCTATCACACAAGCATTCCCAGTTACCTTACCCCCAGTTTCCACCGGGTCCGTCTGCGCCGCGGCGGTCGTAGGGATCGCGGCCACTCTAGTCAATGGGTGCTATTCCACCACACGCGCCGCGTTACGGCTCAGACGCGTCCCAGAAGCGGCTCGGCGCAGCGCTTCTCTAAAATTAGGATGAATCCTATTTTTGCCGCGGAGCAGCCGTAACGTAAGGTCGGGCAGGCAGCCCCCCCTCGCAGGTGAGCATCCGGGCCAGGCCCATCCCCCACATATACTAATTTAGCAGACCCCCCTCCTTCATCACAACACCTCCACTACGATACGCACAATGGACGACGAGGTTTTCATCATGGAAGTGGAAAAACACACTATTTTATATGATGTAACCAATGCTTACTACAAGGACAACATCAGAAAGGACAAGGCCTGGCTGCAGTTTGTGGAGTGGAAGGTAACAACTAGCCTACATATTAATGTTTTAAATTTAATTAATACCCGAATTAAACCCGA
Organism: Notothenia rossii; assembly: GCF_949606895.1. Taxonomy (NCBI): domain Eukaryota; kingdom Metazoa; phylum Chordata; class Actinopteri; order Perciformes; family Nototheniidae; genus Notothenia; species Notothenia rossii. The sequence continues at coordinate 59,290,865 of NC_136908.1, read as the reverse complement.
ATCAATAACAAAATTGCGAGCCTGCACGCACGACGCTACGCTTCTGCTAGACAAAAACCGCGGCGCAGTGGAAACTGGGAGTTACTCTTCCCCCAAATGCATTACTCTTTTTTTTATCGTGCGCATATCTTTGTGAACCTCTAGTTTGAATTCTTCTTCACCAATCGTGCATCGTGTCTCTTTTTGTCTTGCCCCTCGGATGACATCAGTAGTGACTTGTCTTTACTCCATCTCAATGACGCCTCCCACTACAAAGTCAACAGTGAATGAGTGAGTGAGAGAGACAGTGTCCGTCTAATGACAGCCTCTCTGTAGACAGCATCAGATCTTTATGGACTGGGCGGTGGAGCCATGCTCTGGTAATCAAGCTGTTCATTAGAGGAGAGAAGTGTGTCAATGCATTCAGCCTCTATCAGTTTGACAAACAAGTTTCAAATGCACGTACTTAGAGACCTTTTTGTATAGAACATTGCATTAGCCTACTCAGCCTCCAATGCTTTTTTGTATTTTCTTCACTAATTGTCAAATATACGACGATATTTGAACCTTCCAACGCTTCATTTTGGACTCTGTCGATTCTCTAGAAGCTATAAGCGTGGTCAGATATGGAACAGTTGTACTCAAATTGCATTTCAGTGAGTTCAAATGTGTTCTTTCTGATTAATTGCTTTTCTCAACTACAGACTGAAAAACATCTCCCAGGTTTTGTGCTAAAACTGAGAGGAATTTTAAATGGACTGCATTTATATAGCACTTTTCCAGACTTTACAACCCCTCAAAGCACTTCACGTATTACAAGTCGTCATTCACTTGTTCATTCAGAGGTAGAAGGTGCCGTACAAGGTGCCACCTGCTCAAGAAAAATATGTAGGCTATGTATAATCAACTAAAGATCAAACCCTTAACTTTCCTCACAGCCACAGTCGCAAACAAACAAAGCTTAAAGTTGGGGTATGTAATTTTGGAGAAACCAGCTCGAGTGCACTAGAATTTGAAAATACACAACCGGAAAAAATCTGCCACTTCCTTACGGCCCGTCCACACAGCAGCGTTAAAAAAATCTTCCAACGCTTCTGCCCATTCACTTTGAATGGGGTTACGTCACTTTGCCTCACTTTTCGCCGAACTGCATTGGGGATTTTATATCCAGTTTACTTTGTTTTAACATTACTATTGCTTAGTATGTCGGGGGCGGGAGATTCATGTGATTGGTTGTTGGTCGCGTTGCTCGCAAAAAATCCCCAAGCTTCAGATACGCCCACATCCAAGATTTTTTTAACGCCGCTGTGTGGACGTACCGTTACAGAGCCCCGCCTCCAACACACACGAACGCGCACATGACCAATGAGGGCACGAGATAAGTTTGTGCACAGATGGAAGGCTGACAGGCAGGTAGGCCATCCAGTTACTTTAGCCGGGCCGGCTCAGATGATTGGTCGTGCTTTTAACAGCGCCACGGCTTCTACAGATGACATTTTTGTATATATTTATTGTGAAAGAATTTAATATATTCATTGCTATCGGGATGTTAAGAGCATTCCATAGAATATAACAATGTTTCTGAAATAAATTACATACCCCATCTTTAAGGCCATTTATATGTAGATGTGTAGACGAGACGTTTACAAGTCATGTGTCTGCAAACACTCTCAGAGCAGAAACACATGCAGAGAACTGTGACGCAAACACACACAGACGGCTGTCTTACTGTTCCTGCTGTTCATGGTTAGAAAGATACATATTCCGTGTTGCTACGGACAATTGAATAGGTTTTAAATGGTTGCAATGCGTAGCTTGTAGGGACATTGGTGGTAAAGCAGCAGACTAATACCCATGTGTTATCCCCAGGCAAGATACAATTGTAAAGTGTGCAGGCTATAGCAACAATAAGCTATTTTAAAACACCATTTGAGGCATATACCTCTCATTGTCTGATGTCATGAGACTAAATAAAAACAAGGGTACCATTGTAAGTGCATGCTCACATTCACTTCACATCATTTTATCCTTGTTCCGTTTTTTTATTTTTATTATACCTACTTTATGTTTGCTTTTGATTTAAGTTTGTTTACTTTGTTTGATGTTAAGGCTTTGATATTTGCTTGAAGTGCTCAGTGAGGTGAGACTCCTTTCTCTCTAGGGTTCTTTTTACAATCTCACCTGTACGACATGCTTTCTTAGTTGTTATGTTTCTGCTACTTTGTTTTATTGTGCAAATAAACAAAACCTACATTGTTGAAGATTAACATATGTTAGGATAGGCAGAGATGAAGGCTGAAAATACTCACTGATACAATTGAAAACACTTTGCTTTGTTTGATTTGATGATATGATGCCGTTCAATTGTCTATGTGAGTGTTTCAGTGAGTGCTTGGTTGCAATGATGTGTTGAAGGGCATCGAGGCCCATAGAAAACAGGGTAAAGAGACAGAGTGGAGTCCATTGGCATATTCAAAGTACTTAACAAAGGTGAGTGTGTCACGAAAAAACAAGGACAGAAATATACTCCAGTAAAAAAACAACTGAGAAACATCCTCTGTCCAACACGTCAGTTGTATTTAAACAAAAAGAGATACACACGAGAATCGATAAACGCAGACACGCACTTTCACACATTACACCGCAGCCAGTGGAGCGTGTTAGCTGAGGAGAAAGGGGTCAGCAGTGATGGTTTCACAGGTCACTAAAGAGAGCAGTTCAAACTGACTGAAGACATCATTGAAAAGAAAAGACAGTAGAGATGAGAAGACATAAACAAGAGTCATTATCACTAATACTAAATTACAGAGGTGGGAAGTAGTGGAGTACAAATACTTTGTTACTGTACTCAAGTACATTTTTCTGGTACAGTACTTTACTCCACTACTTATTTTTCTGATGACTTTTTACTTTGACTTCTTACATTTTGTACACAAACACCTGTACTTTCTACTTCTTACATGTTGAACACAAATACCTGTACTTTCTACTTCTTACATGTTGAACTCAAATACCTGTACTTTCTACTTCTTACATGTTGAACCCAAATACCTGTACTTTCTACTTCTTACATGTTGAACTCAAATACCTGTACTTTCTACTTCTTACATGTTGAACACAAATACCTGTACTTTCTACTTCTTACATGTTGAACACAAATATCTGTACTCTCTACTTCTTACATGTTGAACACAAATACCTGTACTTTCTACTTCTTACATGTTGAACACAAATACCTGTACTTTCTACTTCTTACATGTTGAACACAAATACCTGTACTTTCTACTTCTTACATGTTGAACCCAAATACCTGTACTTTCTACTTCTCTCATTTTCCAAACAGGCTGGTTCCATTAGTCTGAATGTGTGTTTGGTGGCGTGATCATTATTATTTAGAGTCATTGCGTGCCTATTGATTTGAACACGATCCGTGTATCCATCATTTCCTGGTCTTCTCTAAAGAAGAGGGACCAATGAAAACTTTGTCATGTTGCCGTTGTTCACCATGGAAACATTCATTAGCTAACAATGACATTATTGTTCTATTAATATAAAGGGAGGTCAGGTACTCTTTAAAACAGCTGCTAGTTATGGGTACTTTTTACTGAAGTACATTTCAAAGCCTCTTTACTTTGACTTGAGTAAAGAAGTTTAGTGAGTACTTCTACTTTTACCAGAGAATCTTTAAACACGAGTATCTGTACTTCTACTTGAGTAAAGGATGTGTGTACTTTTGCCATCTCGGCCTAATTATGAATTCAGGTCTTGAGTCATGTCGAAAATTCCAATTCCTTGGTGGTACTCCGTTTGTGTGAGTCAACATTTATAAAAAGGCTCCTCCAGCTGGTGGTTCCCTTTTGAGACCACGAGCAAAATCCCTAAAAACATTGCTGTACCCGCAGATTTCAAACACACCTACACACAACACTCCCTTTATTAGATTCTGGAGAGAGACTGAAGAACAATTTGAGCTTTTCCCCTGGGTCACTACAACTCTCTGGTCTCCTTATATGTAGCCACCTGTCTGTTTTTCAATATATACTGGGGTTGTGAGGGTTACTTTAATAATGTAATATCTTACAATTACTAGTTAAAAACGCTTAAGTAACCTGATTATGTTCCGTTACTATTTACTTAAGTGTAGTATGTAAGACAGCAGAACAATGTGACCTTAAAAAGAAGATATTTAGTATTAAACCTCATAAACACTTGTGTATGAACATATACAGTCCTGAAACTACACAATTGAAGCATTATCAGTTTCTGTAGTAAAGTAAATTGAACATTTTGTTTATATTTTATTCTATAAACTACTAACAACATGTATCTGTGTTGGAATTGAACAGGCACTGGAAAGGAATAGCTGCCATACATGTAGAGATTGAGATTGAAGAACACTTTGGAGTGGTCTCTCCACCGACTGAATTAATAAATGAACCAAAGAAAGTGAAAACCATGAAGCGGATTCAGGCAGTAGTTAAAGTATTAGCTTGCAGAGTGCAGTGCAGTGCAGCTTACAGAGAAGAAATAACATCTGATCCTTTTAAACAAACACTATATGCTCTTTTTAAGGCTTTACTAATTGTAATTCAACTCGTAATCCGTCATTAAAATCAGATTTTTACTGAAAGGCAATACAGGTCGCTTTTTGATGTGTCCTGCTTACCTTATGTTGTTACTGTCCAAGCATTATTATATAAAACAGACAGATGTGTACGTGTATATTGTATATGACACACTAGCATCTTCCCAGACCAAGGGGACATGACCAATACACACAAAAACACATAACGTGTTCGAGGAAATAAATTGTCCTTCTCTTGTTGGTCCATCCAGACAATGATCAGTCTTTGCAATTATGACATGTCATTAACTCTGGCCTACTCCAGGAAGTCAATTCTTGTATTCAACGTTGTTCGAAAATCTAATTTAGCCAATGTGCCCGAGACAAAGCTGATTGTCAACACCGCTTACAGATCATCCTCATCATCAAGGCGGGGGGGGAAATCTGCCTACAATGGAGCTCAAAGCAACAATGGAGCCTTGATCACTCTTCACAGATACATTCACAACATATTAACAGCAGGAGATGTGTGTGTGTGATTTAGCTGCCAATTGAGATGATGCTGCACCAGTCTTAGGACGGTAAATACAAACCTGTTGGGTGTTGGTGTGGACTGCTACATGGGATCAAATGCAAGTGTATGCAGGATTATTCGCTGTCATTTAAAGAGCCAGACACATACAATGTAGCTGATTGGTTCAAATTGATGCCACTTGTGGAGCTGCAATCGCAACAATCTATGTTAAGTGTAAAGCTAGCTTATACTAGCCGTTCGAGGCTAACATGTCGCTATTACATAATATCAGAATCACCGCTAAAGCAAGTTATTTTTGGACTAAGCTTTTCATGTTTTATTACTTTTAATTAATCTATTTTCTATTATTGACTGTGTTGTCCCTTTAAGTTGTAACTCTCATGGTTTCTCATTTATTTATTTTACTGGTAATCACTATTATGGATTGTGCCAGAGTGTGTGTGTGTGTGTGTATGTGTGTGTGTGTGTGTGTGTGTGTGTGTGTGTGTGTGTGTGTGTGTGTGTGTGTGTGTGTGTGTGTGTGTGTGTGTGTGTGTGTGTGTGTGTGTGTGTGTGTGTGTGTGTGTGCAATGCAGTAAAAAACTCCCAAGGCTAACTTTCCGATTTTGATTTGAGCTGGCGTGAACGTGCTGCTGCTCTCTGCACCTAGAGCTGCTTTGTTTCCCGTAAGCTGTGTGTGATTTCCTTTCTTGTACTCTGCGAGGGTCTACTGTAGATACTGTATATGAGAGGTGGCTGGGGGGATTATGGTGTTCTTCTTTCCCCTCCGTTTCCATTAAAGAACATCAAACGTGATCCGTCTCTCTGCTGGGTGGCCCTTGACCCCGTAATCCAGGAAGAGTGAGACTGATCTGCTCCTCTGCGGACCCCCATGCTGCCCGGGGCCAATAAAGCGGCCACATAACACCATTATTTCAGCCCTCCCCCCTCTGTGGGGATGTCAGTACCCATCCCTTCCTTTTTTAATATCTCTCTTTATATTCATCTTTTCTCTCCGGCCATCTCTCTCTCATCTCTCCATTCTCTCTATATACCAGATATCTCTCCTCTGTCCTCCCTCCATATGGATCCCACCACCCCTCCTCTCTGCAGAAATTCCATCCCTTCCTCAAAGGCCCTTGCGGCCAAGACCCCATAATGAAATCTCAGCAAGCCTTATTGTGTTGATTAAAGCTGTCAGAAAGGAACTAAGAGAGGAAAAATACTGCCGGCAACCGGGAGGACAAAGGTTCAATGGAGTGCTGTGTTTTAGTCTTCCTTCTCTTTCTTCCTTTTCCTTGTTTAATTTATATTTAAACCATTACTCTTTCCATCCTCCACCCCTTTGTTTCCCTCCATCCATCCACTTCAGTGTAACCAGCACCTCTCGAGGTATGTTCGATAACCTCCTGACCCCAACTTAATGTAGTTCTCTCAAGCCCTTCTCAAGACGCAGTGTTATTCCTATGTTACGAGGGGGTTCATTTGCCCTCAGAGTAATAGCCTGCCTGCCGTACTGCACATGTGGTTTGCATTCAGTTTACCATTGACCATTTACTTTATTGCATCCGACAGTCGGAGGCGTTTAACTGCTCTGTGCAGTGAGGGTGCTCCAGCCTGGATTTTGTGTCCGTTCTTCGATCGTTGGAAGCAGAATCAAATCATTTGTATTATTAATCTTTTATATTACATGCCATTTGTTAGACGCTTTTATCGAAAGGGACTTACATACATTCAGCACTGTGGACAATCCCCTCAGGAGCAATTCGGGGTGGAGTGTCTCAGGGACACAACGACATGCTGACTGCAGTGGGACTCGAACTTGCTACCCTCTGATTCAAAGTCATCTACTATCCACTGAGCCACAGCCTCCTCGGTTACATGGTTGGTTACTAAATATCTGTATGAGCCTGCAAGGCAATTTCCTAATGCAAAGACACTCTCCGTCCAAATATCTTTTATCAAAAAGACGGCTGTCACAGATAAAGACAGAAAATAGCCATAGCACTTTTGAGCTTGTTGCTTTATTGGACACGTCCTTACAGCTAAATGTATGCTACATCACTATAAAAGCTACATTAGAACATCTAGCAGTTAGTTAGGCATCCAAAGGCCTGTGCACTCCGACATTAATTCTTATATTCAGCCATTTATTTGAGTGACGAACAATTGCAAGGTCTTTGCATTTTACATTGAGAGTCTTGCTCATCTGTAATAAAGAATGACAGCTTCAGAGGAAATTCTGACATATAATGAAGCTGATTGAGCTTCAGGGAGAGTGGTGTTACGTCTCCTAGCTAAAGTATTTCTTTATTATTCCATCTATATAAATAATGAGATCTATTAGATGGATGAGTCACATCTTATGATGGCTTCATATTCAATAATCAGAAAGCTTTAAAACAAGTTTAGAAAAGTAAAGACAAACAGTCCAAAGAGTCACATGCCTAGGGAGCCAGATCTGGGGGGCGCTGCGCTGGTAGCTCTGTGAGGGAAAAAACATTTTTGACCGTTGGCGCTCATCCAAATGTTCGGCCTTGATGTAACAACATTCATAATTAAGTGAATGTAACACCCTTTTCACCCCGGTTACACGTTTAATTTGCCCTGTACGGTGGGCGCTGTAAGTGATGAAAGTGGGGGATGTTGGCTTATCTGGCGCCCGCAGCTCACAGCCAAAGTGCGAGCGTGGTAGCGAGAGAGCGAGCAAGGGAGAGAGAGAGAGAGGGCGCACCGGTACCGGCGCTGTTGTTATTAGAATCTGGTGCTAGATGCGCTAACGGATATAAGAAGAAGATGTTTCTACAACCAGGGTGGAGGAGAGCTCTCCTGTCAGACCGAGAGGCTCAGTGAGGTAAAGGACTCTCAGTGTTTAGATAGTTAATTTGAGTCTAAGTTATCTCAGTGGGTCTCAAACGTTTTGACCACAAATTATGTAAACACATATTTCCAAGGCACTCCTTTATAATTATTAGGATAAATAAAAACAGGTTTGAAATCATTCCAATATATACTATAGGACAATAAACCAAAAATATTGTTTAAAGTTGGAGAGATACAAAAATATGCATTAATAAATAAATGTTAACTAGGTAAAATAAGATATGAATGAACAACAAAAATAAAATAAGCTACATTTATTTGTTATTGGCTATGGTAGGTTATTAGTTATGTTCATATACTTATTTGATTATTAAAATGTAAACCGATCTTTTTCATATGGGTGTTTTAGAGTTGTGCCCCCTAGATCAGGTCTCTAGTAAGTGTGTGCTCAAAGTGCGCCACATTGAAGCATTTTACTGTAAAATGTTAAAAAAATTATCTTCCCGGGGGGGGGGGGGGGCATACCCCAGGACCCCCCTCGAGGATGTGACGTCCACCCCCTAATTCAAACATGTTCATACAATACTGAATACATTTGAAGCCATTTTGACGTCTATTACCTATGTCAATAAGTTTCTGTTTCTGCAGTGTATTTGTCTTTTGTAGAGATTTTTCATTTATTCTTTACAATATTAAAATCTCGTCTAAAATCTCACCAAGGGCAGCAAATTGTCTAGAACCGGCCCTGGTACTAGGCCTCAAGAGCCTTTCTTGTGCTGACACATAGAAGCAAGTTGGCGGGGCGCACTTCGCACACACTAAAAGATTCCACGCACATTATGCTGGGCCCACGTGCCTTAGCACCGCTGCTATGACTCCATCCTAGGGGAAACACTGACGCTACAACACCAACGTATTATATTGTATTATAATGAAACGCTGAAAATACAAATACAAAAGCTCAAAACATAACGGAGACGGGGACACTATAAACCATGTTGGCGTTCGGGATTATAAAGATGGCAAAGTGTCACTGTTAGCCGAGTTAGCATGTTTAAAGTGTTTTGTCAGTATATTTGAAAAGACTAATCAAAATTGCATTTTAGATAAGTTTCCAGTTGGCCAACTCGTACGTCAACATGGGCTCTGTTCCCAGCTTTTTGCGTCACTTTTTAATGTCCCTATTTCCGTTACCATTTCTAATTTACAGCATTTCGTTTTATGCCGCATGTTTCGCCCAAGTTGGTGAATTCTGTTCTCACTTCTGCGTATTTATTGTGAAGTTGGTGAAGATTATTCAGTCGTTGTAGCGTGCTCGCCCTTGTCGGCTACCATACTGATTTGCTAGAAATCCAGTGCTTATTACCTACCCACTAACCAATTGATAAATACATTAATAAATCTGTAATAGGTACAACAGAGAATATTCTCCACATCAACAATATTTAAAGCACTACACTTAATGTCATGCTGTGGCTGTGGAGACAATTATTATTATTCCAATTTGTTGCAAGACAAACGTAGGAGGTGTTGTTAAGATAACAGCACATATCACTTTCCTCCCATGAGAGTAAACGTAACAACATTAGAGCAAGTAGAGGAGGTAAAACATTCAGAGGAGGAAGCAAAGTGTGAATATTATTCCTCAGCTATGCAGTTCCAAGTAAACATGATACATTTTTTGAATTACCAAAAGGCTGCTTTACACAAGAGGAATGTTGACGTGAGAGTGTTTACAAATTGTTGATTTGCACCATATGTCAACACGGAGTCGCTAAATCTGTTTATTAAAATACCATAGGAAAGATTAGTATTGACCTAGAGTGTCGCACACGCTCTAATTCAAACATGATACATGATTCTGAGTCACACACACACAGACAGACAGACAGACAGACAGACAGACAGACAGACAGACAGACAGACAGACAGACAGACAGACAGACAGACAGACAGACAGACAGACAGACAGACAGACAGACAGACAGACAGACAGACAGACAGACAGACAGACAGACAGACAGACAGACAGACAGACAGACAGACAGACAGACAGACAGACAGACAGACAGACAGACAGACAGACAGACAGACAGACAGACAGACAGACAGACAGACACACACACACACACACACACACACACACACACACACACACACACACACACACACACACACACACACACACACACACGAGCAAAAGATCACATTATCACCAGCAGGCCTGGAGGGTATTTCCTCCAGGGATAACCTCCTATTAACATTACATTAACAGAGTGTCAGGCATATGTCAGGCATGACATGGCTGCATATAAACTGTTTCCCTTTCAATTACCAAGATGCCAGAGGAACCGCAGGCAATCTAGCCGGACATCCATGAGGGGTCCTTTGAGGAGGCCCTCGAAACAATGCGCCTGTATTCTCCTGACAGATTATCTGAAAATGACTTTGCCAGGTTCCTTGAATGAGGGCACTGCAAAACAATCATTGTTTCTGTCACGTTGATATGAGGAGTTATGAGATGAAGGCTTATTGAAGGCTGAACATACAGTATAACCAAGCTATTTCTTAAAACTGGAATTACAACGAGAACACGATTTAACATTGTGAACTCGTGAAACTTTCCTGAACTTGGCAAATGCAAATTCACTTCCATAGAAGTCACTTTAGATGAGACTCAGCAGAAAGACCACTTTGGAGACTGTTCCGGGTGTAATAGCCACTGGATAAAGATGGATGAATGAAATACTGTGTGGGCACAAGGTAAAAAAACGAATATTGTAATTATGTGCAGCAAACTGCAGCCGTGGCTTCGTAAGTGAGGAGCAGGTGTAACACGAGAGAGAGAGAGGATCAACATAAGTGCCAAAGGTCCACCGTTTGACTCTCATTTACATTCACAGCGGAGATGCTCAGTGGTTCCTCTCACACACAGAGAGAAACAATGACTGCAACTACATTTAGATTCAAGAATGACAACAGGTTGTTCAGAAGCTGAATCTGCAGGATCAATAAGCATAACAAGACATAAGCAACACTGATAATAAGATAGACCATAAGTGTCCATAAGTCACTGATCTGTTTTTAACAAGAAAGCAAGGGTGTGTCTATTTCCTGTCTCCAAACAACATGATCAACAGAACTGATTTTTTTAACACGTTAACACTGAAGCCATCCTTTTTTTCACTTCTTCACAAAACTAAGAGGTAGCAATACCACTTATGAAAGAATGAGGATCAACTACAGGGAACTTATGAGTATCAGTCGTTAGTTATGTTAGAGAATAATTCTCCCTTACTCCTAGGTATCTAACCTTTATGACCAGCCCTGACGTCTGTTATCTCTCTTAAGGAATGGGAGGCCTCAGCTATATGTTGATATTCCCAGTTTATGACCGAGCAACTCTCAGTCACAAACGGTTTATGATTGTGAGAACGCTGGCTTCGAGCCTAAGAGTCAGACAAGTGATTCAGTGTCTCCAGATGTTTACGTTATCTCCCCCAATATGTTGATTACTCTCTGTGAACTAGTTAAGCTAACGAGAGAGAGAGAGGCAGAATTGATGTGGCAACTCTCCCGTACAGTCAGAACCTCTGACTGCTATGACTTGTGATGCGAATTCTCTGGGCCGATACTTGTAATAAACCATCAGTGTTTGACATCAAAGCTCCAGCTCTCCTCGTGTCTCTCTGAGTCACGACTCTCCATTGCTACAGAAGTTTCCCTTACAAGTTATACAGGTATTTTGAAGATAATCAATCACTGACACTTTCGGAGGGATTTCTGTTCTGTCCCTTTTTTGCCTGTTATCACTCAAATGAAATGATCCATTGTTTACTGTCCAGATCCATTCATCTGTAACGATGGGCATCATAACAAGTACCTCGTAAATTCTACATTTTTAATGAAGTGATTTGTTCATCCTCATGTTACCTAGCAACTGATTAAAGAATGGTCAGTTCAAAGCAGTGAGGTGTACTGATTCTAAATTGGTTGAAGAAAAAGCACTGGCAACAAAAAACACTCTTTTGCAAAAACACAGATTTACGCATTTCAATCGTCATAGGCCGGGAAAAACGTAAGTTAAGTGAATCCTATTTGAATTGACTGTGTTTTAAATTAAAAAAAGCAACTTGATTATCAATATAAATACAGAAAATTACAAATTTGTTAACATTGGATTTTTTCGATTTCTCACAGGCATTTATAGACTAATTATTTGAACACATAATTTAAATTTAAATCAGGCTCCAGAGATCCCTAAAGGAGGGTGAAAGAGGGCTGTGTCGGCTTCACCTTCAGTCTCATTACATGGAGGTGGTCCGACTATTAAGTCAAGCGATTGTGCCACAAATGGAATCAATAACTTGATCAGAAGGCCATTCTGAGGGGTATCGGTGGTCCGGGCTGTGGGCTGTTTATCAGAACACTGAGGTACAGGAAAACACATGACCCGGCCAATTCTGGTACAGCCGGGATCAATAGGCGGATGATCAGGGAAGATATTGGCAACATGAGAGCAGGATGAGCAATACTCTCCTCAGCACAAAGCAATCCATAGGCAATCTATCTCGGGTGCAGACAGGACACACACACACACACACACACACACACACACACACACACACACACACACACACACACATATAGGCAGAAAGGTCCCCTATTATACAATTTTTCATCAATATATTATAGGTCTCAGATATATACAAAACATGTCTCTGATTGGCTGAAGCACCAAACAGATCATTGCAGCATTACCCATAATCCCCTCTGTTTCAGCCCTGTTTCCAAAGTGCTGATTCTCTGTCTGTTACTTTAGATGAAAATAAGCAGCCCCTCCCCATGCCCCTCTGAGACATTTGGTTACAAAGAACTCAATGGTGCTCTAGGAGGAGATTCAGGTGATAAGGGGGGAGGGGTTACCTTGGTTGCTAATTGACTAATGTTTACACAAGCCAAAACATCGTTATGACATCATAAAGTGGCCAAAATTTGATCAGCTCATTTGCAGACAGGTTTTTATAGAAATGGATCAGGACAAAAAGAGAGAGAATCTTTGTTCATGTGAGGTGACACATGTTGATGTATAACATTTATGAAAAAGGGGATTTTGCATAATAGGTGACCTTTACATTTGAGATCTGAGATCGTCTAGCTTGACATTTACTGTACATGATCAAGTGTATAATAAGCACACACACCCTCCCCTACATTGCTGCATTAAAAAAAAGGTAAGATGGCCCCCCTCCCACACCCCCTCTTTCCCCTCTGGTGTCCCCTTTGGGCAGATCTTATTCCCTGTAACCAGCTGAGTGGCTCCTGGCTAGTAAATGAAGAACCGGAGAGGAGCTGATACAGGTACAAGAGTGCTTGGAGGAAGGAAAGGAGGGGAGGGGGGATAGATAGGACAGAGGTGAGTGGGGGCGGAGGCTTGTAAAAGACATAAGATTCATTAAGTATTCATACTGTGCAGTGGAGAGCCCTGACGCCTCGCAGTAAAAGAACAGAGATACAGGATTAGAGACCGGGATGTGCGGCGAGAGAGGAAAATAAAGATGTGGAGAAACAGAGTGAGGAAAAGTGAGGAGAGGAGAGAAGTGTGCAAAATGTCAGATGGAAAGAGATTGTGTGTGTGTGTGTGTGTGTGTGTGTGTGTGTGTGTGTGTGTGTGTGTGTGTGTGTGTGTGTGTGTGTGTATGTGTGTGTGTGTGTGTGTGTGTGTGTGTCCTGAAACACCAGGCCAAAATCGGCCGTTTTCGTTAGTCGGACGACAAAGCGTGCCCTGTCGCCCAAACTCAATTTGGTGTGTCCCGCACCGCCGGCCGTGACACGCCTTATTTGGCCTTTCATGGCCGACGCAACGAAATCACTCTGATTGGCTGTTCAGCTAGCGAATCAGTGCATGAGAAGCAAAACGGTTGCTTGAGAATGTCTTCCACAAGCAACACTCCAATGGCTGATAGCTCCAGTACCGCACGAAACATGTTTTCGATGGACGAGAGTGAAAATGGAACGCACACGCTATTTGTTGTTTGTTTATATCACGTAGTCTGTTCTTCTTCTCTTTCTTCCGGTTGTTGCCTCTTTTAAATGACGAATACACACTACCGCCGCCTGCTGGTAAGGTGAGTTATTGCCGCTCACGCACGCGCAGTTCGTACGTACTCGGCTGAAGTCTTTGCGGTGTGTTCCAGTACGACACATGGCCAAGACGCAGGAGAACACGACGACGCAACAGTCGGCGTCAGCGAGTTCTCTGGTGACTGCTTGGTGTGTCGAAAAAAAATAGAATTGCGATTTTTCTGACAGATATTGCGATTCGATTAGCAATGTTTGTTTTTAAACGACCCAACGGAAGCTTATTGTAAAAATGCGGCCATATCTCCGGCTATGAAGGTCACATCAACGTGCTCCTGTCTCTAGCACCCCCGCAGCCCGAGCTACGAGTGAAATAACTAAACGTACAGGAAACTTCCGTTGGGTTGCTTTAAAGTCAAGCTTCAGTTTAAGACTCACCCTGTAATAGAAACATGTGATGGAGCATTATTAACCTGACTCAGATGGTTTCACC
>NC_136908.1:59216411-59271411 GCF_949606895.1 Notothenia rossii | reverse complement strand
CTACACACCTACACAATCACACATCATTTATTTAACGGAATTATAGCTTAAATATCACATAATTAAAACAGTGTCTGCATTAATGATGTGAAACAGCAGTGTTGCAAAAAGGAGGAGGGAAGGTACAAAGGGAGGGAAATGGAGAGTTGAAAAGGAAGTGTAAATTAATTAAATAAAAAGAGAGAGCTGTGAAAAGAGAGTGCACACGCAACAACTTTGGAAGGTAGTGTCAGAAAAAGAGGAAAAATCTGAAATTCCAAGGAAGAGCTACACAGAAGGAAATGTAACTTTGAGCACCGACAATTAGCATCATAGATTTGATTTAAACGGTACATTTGCTCTAAACCTGATATTTTTTAGATTTTTCGTACATTTTAGCACAATTCAACCAGCTATTTACACATATTATCCATTTGTTTGTCTTTGATTTACCATTGTTGTTGAAGGGAGGTTACTTCCTGGTTCAGGAAAAGGCGTGGCTTAGAGCTGAGGACTCATCAATACAGCAAGCAGCCAATTGGGCCAAATTGGGACAAACCATGTGCTCGAATGTCACAGGGGGGATTAGGGTTTTGACAGCGTCCTTGCTGTTATATTCTGTTGACCTCTTTGTAGGCCTAAAGATTATTGGTTTATATTATTTTTTTTGCATTTTGGGGTAAAGAAAGGGTGTCCCGTTGCCTCCCTGCTAGGTCCCTGACACCGTCTAATGCACTGGGTTGCACCACGTGTCAAAATATGGCGTTCTGTTGCACTTGCGGTAAAAAAAGGTGCTGAACGTTATGAATTTAAACCACACATACCTCATTCACACCAACGCAATCCGGTTCAAGCTCCGTGCTAAAGCTTTTCAGGTTCAGAACCGGTTCTTCGGTTTAGCTCCGGCTCTTTTCACACCGCCCAGAGTCCGACTGGTGCTGCGTCTTTGCGTCATGACGTAACCGTTTGCGTGCCTGCTTCATAAAGCCAAACCGCGCGGAAGCCCCTCACAACTGACACCGACGACAACAACAATGGCCGATTGTGCTCCAGCTTCCTCTGTACCTCTTCGGAAGACCAGATTCCCAGTAGGTAGCTGGTCTCTTCAGTGGACCACTGCTGCTTGTTAAGTTTCTCCATCGTTGTGTACAAACTGGATAAAAGGCGGGATTCTTGTTGTTGTTCAGGAGTTGATCCCGCCCCTGCCCCCGCCTCGACGTAAGCGTGACGTATGTGGTGAATTTGCTCTAGCCGGAAAATGTTTGGTGCTTGAAACGAACCGGATTCCGGAGCTAAGAGGCTGCTCCGCTACGGTGTGAACAGGAAAACACGCTCCGAACCGGCCCTGAAACACCGTTGGTGTGAATGAGGTATAAGGTTCGGTTTGGGACAAGATTGTGGCTCGAGTTCATATTTTCCCACATTAAGTTAAAATAACTCCACATTGTGTTCACACAGGATACAAACAGTGGTCACCTGGATGAAAGCCCCCACTCAAGCTAAACCGCCTCAAAGACAGGCGATGACATAGTGTGTACTGTTCTGCTGTGGTAGTATTGTTTGCAAAGAGAGAACGTTTGACTTCACCTCTTCCCCTTTCCTCTGACTTCTCCTCCATCTTCTCCCCATGACCTCCATGTAGCTTAGTTTTTCTGCTGCATCACATTTTCCTCTCTGCCTTTCATTTGACCAAAAAGAGAATACAAATCAGCAGTCAAAGTCAAAGACAGTTAGGAGAAGGGAGAGGATTTAAAACTTTAGGATGAATTCGGAGAGGGTAAGGGATTCATATGAATAGCACGGCTGTTTCAGTGAGTATGAATGAGTTCTGGTGACAGGGGAATATACTGTAGGAAAGTGCTTCGAATAATTTCCCTCACATGGAATTCACTTCTCTCCTCTCTTTCCGTCTTCTTCCTCTCCGTCCGTCGCTCCGCCATGACAGGAATACAGAGAGGTCTCAGCTCTCACCCGCTGAGGATTTTCTTCCCCCGGGATTCTGTGATCTCCCCCCCCCCCTTTCCTTTCAATTGCAATGCCCTCCATTGGCATTACAGTGAAACAATATTGGCCGAGCATCAAAAGGCTCTTTCTCTCCTCCTATCCCTCTCTTTTTCTCTCTGCCCTTCACCCTCTTCTCTGAACATGTTTAACTTTCCATTTTTACGTTTAAATCTCAATCTCAGTGAGCTCGTAGCAGGACAACACTGCACAGTCGCTCTTTTTCCAACACAGAGGGACATCTTCTTTCTCTCAGGCTTGTTCTGTACTCTCTCTGTCTCTTCCAGTTTTTTACTTTTCAATCTCAATGTGCTCTCGACTCACTGAATCAGGTTCGCAGTAACAGGTGTGCGGTGTGTACGCCCCAAATGGCCCAGCAAGGCCTCCCAGGCAAACAGAAGGTCATTTATATTCAGGCCTATCCACGTACACTTCTTTACTTATTTTTCACCGATATGTAGTGTGCATCCAACTTTATCACAGAGGCTTAGTTATCATCACCTGGACCAGGCCCGGCGAGCAAATCTGAATATGCGTCATTACAAATTAAATATCATTAAAACACCACGGCCAACAGCATTGTGTTACGACACACACATCTCGCACAAATGAACATGTGAGAACTGTGAGTAACCCTAACCCAAGAGATGGCAACACACATCGTTTACTCAAGTAGAAGTACAGATACTCGTGTTTAAAAATACTCTGGTAAAAGTAGAAGTACTGACTAAACTTATTTTCTCAAGTAAAAGTAAAGAGGGCTTCAAAATGTACTTAAGTAAAAAGTACCCATAACTAGCAGCTGTTTTAAAGAGTACCTGACCTCCCTTTATATTAATAGAACAATAATGTCATTGTTAGCTAATGAATGTTTCCATGGTGACCAACGGCAACATGACAACGTCTTCATTGGTCCCTCTTCTTTAGAGAAGACCAGGAAATGATGGATACACGGATCGTGTTCAAATCAATAGGCACGCAATGACTCTAAATAATAATGATCACGCCACCAAACACACATTCAGACTAAAGGAACCAGCCTGTTTGGAAAATGAGAGAAGTAGAAAGTACAGGTATTTGTGTTCAACATGTTAGAAGTAGAAAGTACAGGTATTTGTGTTCAACATGTAAGAAGTAGAAAGTAGAGGTATTTGTGTTCAACATGTAAGAAGTAGAAAGTACAGGTATTTGGGTTCAACATGTAAGAAGTAGAAAGTACAGGTATTTGTGTTCAACATGTGAGAAGTAGAAAGTACAGGTATTTGAGTTCAACATGTAAGAAGTAGAAAGTACAGATATTTGTGTTAAAATGTAAGAAGTAGAAAGTACAGGTATTTGGGTTCAACATGTAAGAAGTAGAAAGTACAGGTATTTGTGTTCAACATGTAAGAAGTAGAAAGTACAGGTATTTGTGTTCAACATGTAAGAAGTAGAAAGTACAGGTGTTTGTGTTCAACATGTAAGAAGTAGAAAGTTCAGGTATTTGTGTTCAACATGTAAGAAGTAGAAAGTACAGGTATTTGTGTTCAACATGTAAGAAGTAGAAAGTACAGGTATTTGTGTTCAACATGTAAGAAGTAGAAAGTTCAGGTATTTGTGTTCAAAATGTAAGAAGTTAAAGTAAAAAGTCGTCAGAAAAACAAGTAGTGGAGTAAAGTACTGATACCAGAAAAATGTACTTAAGTATGTATACTCGACTACATCCCACCTCTGTCTAACCCTAACCCCTTTGAGGCCGCTCATAGTGTGAGCTATGGATCTAAGCTAAACCTAGGTTTTAATAGTTTTCAGTGTTTGAAAATACTTTCTTTTGCACTGACTCCAATGGAAATGTACATTTAACGCCCTGTTGTGCATGTGATATCGACCTGCTGTCTGTTTCTTCAGCTCTTCATTGACTGGACGGCTTCGCTCCTGATTGAAGACCGCTTCTCTCCAGAGTCTCTGAATCCTCCAAAGCCAAAGAGCCCCCCTGCTGTCCAATCCATCACATGTAAACACAACAAAACTGTCTCACCAACAAATAATGAGCCCTAATCATTGTCCAATCCAAAAGAACGTGGATTTGTCTCTCCAGAGGAAACTACCTGAAGTCCTATTGATGTGTGGTGAAAAAGTGGAGATGATAGAAGGGCACAGCTACACGATAGAAAACCTTTTTGCGGGCAATACAAAAATAATAGTAACAATGTGAATTGGAAATGCTTTATGCTAACAAACAAAAATGGAAAACATTCTCTTTCTTACACAAAGAAACATTTTTGTTACCGAACAAGACGGCCCAAAACACTTACATTAGCAGAAACACGCTGTAAAAACACTCATGGACATGAAGAAACATCTCGCACACTTGTGTTTTGTATTTGCATAGTTTTTGAAAGTGCAGTGCATTTCTACTAGAGTAAGTGGGCCGCTGAAATGCGTTTGCCCCTGTCAACCACCGTATTTCATTTCATTTTTATTTGTCCCGCTCATGGTACGCAAAACCAAATGTACAATAATTGCCACAAAACATGACTCTACCAAAACACCATTGAGCGAAAAGGAGCAGGGATAAGAATAACATCTTATGTGACCTGCCCCTTTCTAAAAAAAACAAAATAAATACAAATAGATGGTCTGCCCTTCATAATAATATTTTTTTTTTTTCACAGCCAAACATAACAGTATCGGATACTAAGAGTAACACAAAAAAAATACTTATTTCCCACTTGACGGTTAACGGAAAGAAATAAAACACCAAAACATCACATGTATAAGGAAAAGACAAGTGCAACACCCTCATCTGAGTCCTACTGGAGAAGAAGGTGGAAAGTGACGCATGACGATAATAATAACAATAAGAACAATGGCAATAGTATTTATAGGTAGGGATGTCCCGATCACCTTTTTTTGCTCCCGATCCGATTCCGATCATTTGATTTTGACAATTTGCCGATACCAATTTTTCCCGATCCGATCTTTATGCAATGCATCAAGAGAAAAAAAAGAGAAAAAGCATTCAAGTTGTCCCTTAAGGTTATTTTTTTATTTAAATTGGATATTCTATCCAACATGGATATAGCTTCTTTCTTTCACAGCAGCATTGGATCAGTTCAGTTGTGCAGCATTGGATCAAAACAAAATAAAGCTTATCAGTACTCGTTAGCTTACTGCTACAATTAGACACTGCGCCCTGCCCACTCTGTTGCCTGATTTGAGAGAAATAAGCAACGAGGTCTATGAAAACAAGCCCCAAAGAAGCAACACATACATGATGTTCTTTAATTTGAAACCAAAACTAAGGCCTCAGGATGACTTTAAGACTTGAACATGGTCATTTTTGTTTTGTAAAATTGAATACAACATTTTAAAAAAGTATTAAAAAAAAAAAAAAAAAAATCCCGATCCCCGATTTTTTTCTCCCGATTCCGATCTTTTGAAAATGACGTGATCGGCTCCCTTCCCCGATCACGTGATCGGATCGGGACATCTCTATTTATAGGTGTATAAAGTATATTGTAAGAATGGAGGAGAGACAGAGATACTACCAAACTTAGTACATATGCTTTTCACAAGGATGTCTACTTCAACGTCCATGTATTCCTCGCTTTAGAACACCTGCTTGGAAAGTGAAAGGAATCCAAATGGACTATATATGTAAATAGGGAAAGAAGGACTAAAGAGCAGGTCAGAGCCACTTAACCGACATGAAGACTGTTAATATGACCTTTCTGATGAACAGTGGACAAGGACATCAAACAAAGCTTGCAGGTCGTGGAGAGCTTTAATTAACCAACGCGGCGGTACCTGCGCTTCAAATTAATTCCATATTTCCACCTCTCTTTTTCAAAGCCCAGTTAGCACTATCGGAATTAATCTCTCTTTCATCTCCATCTCCTTCATGCCATCACCTTGCACCGTCTCCGCCGACTAAATGAGTTGTTCTGTCTCATCTTCATCACCTTTCTGTCACCCTCTCAACATTTTCATCTCTCTGTCACTTAATCTTCTCCAAAGGCCGCTGTCCAAAATCCACGCTTTGACTCAATTTACATCTCATTCTTTACTTGTCCGTCCCTGCCCTTGTTTTTTCTAACAGTCATTCCAATTCTCCTCTCGTTTTGCTGTCCTACAAAAGTCTCACCTTCACCCCTCTTTGTTTCGCACAGGCCGACTCTCCCTTCTCACTTTCTGTATCGCTCCATCTCTTTTTACATTTCACTGAATCAGAGAAAACAGAGAGGCGCTATGTCCTTGCATTCATGTTTGTCCTTCTCCAAAACGCCCAGGGCGGAGTAAAGGTGGCGTGAAAGAAATAAGCTGTGATCATTTCATATCAGGTCCAGAGTCAAGATTGAATAAAATGTCGGAAGCATCGGCGAATAATGGCTGCATTTCCGTACGTTACCAAAATAGCACGTTGTCGAAAGTGGAAGTGTTTGCCGTTTGAATCAATGAATTATCTTCAACAAAGAACCGCATTTGTATAATTTAGTGTAAACAAGCCAAGCCAAAGCACAGAGCATTGTCAGCTTTGTGACAGAAGAAAAAACAAGTCATGGGAAATGGAGTTTTAATTTGGAGGTCTCTCTCACACAGGTGTGTTCAATATGACTTAATTAAAGGGGTTTAATTGGTGTTTACAGGCAATAATTGATTGAAAGCTACCTCACTCTGCTGTAGTGCGTTCGTATCGGTTCAGTTATTGGTCACTTCAACGAACTGAATAGGCGGGAGAACCATACAATGTTGGAGAAATGATTAGTTATCGTTGGAGCTTCATGACTGACTGGATTAAAATTTGAAAAAAAAATGTATAGGGACTGTTGGTGTTGACCAGAGCTGAGTGAAATAAAATTACTTTTGTCGGTAACGGAGTAGTGTAACGCGCTACTTTTATAATTCAGTAATCACACTACAGTTACTGACATTGCCCCGACACGCGTTACTTCGTTACTTACTAAAATCAGTCATAATCACACTGACAGACAAGAGGGGTTTCCGCCGCAGGTTTATATGTACGTAATCTGCGCGACTTGCGTGTCCACATCTCCACGTGCAGTGCTGCATAAACATGGCTGAGTCAGCGATAACTTTCGAGGGGTGGAGGTATGCCCATTATTTTGAGTTCGTCCGAAGAATAGACAGGAATGTGACGGTGAGGTGCAAACTGTGTCCAGGCCAGAAGCTGTTATCCACTGCTGTAAACACCACGTCCAACCTCAACAAGCACCTGCAGAGAACACATGCTAAGGTGAAGCTAACACACACGCTATTTGTTGTTTGTTTAGATCACTTAGTCTGTTCTTCTTCTCTGTCTTCCGGTTGTTGCCTGTTTTGAATGACAAATACACACTACCGCCGCCTGCTGGTAAGGAGAGTTATTGCCACTCATGCTTGTGCAGTTTGTACGTGCTCGGCGAGTAAAGTAACGATTTACTCTATGTAGATAGTGACGAAGTAGTGTAATATATTACATTTTTTTAGTAACGACCCCATCTCTGGTGTTGACATCCGAAATGATCAAATTAAGCATTTACTAGATTTATATAACAAAAGGTAATCAGGTTCCCTGTAGTTTAAGTTACACGGTTACACGTTGACGTGCTGCAATAACCTGGGGTCTCGTTTTTAAGCCGATGCATGCAGAAAGCGTGTTACACAGTTTCCCACTCAAAAGTTGGGATCTCTAAAACAAACTTGATGGGCGAATGCGCAGACACAACCCTGACGCATGAGTTTAAAAGCTAAGTGAAATCACTTATACGGTGGTGAATTGGAGCCTTTCTGCATTTGTATTTGAACTTAGATTGAACTTTAAAAATATTGATGACCCAACTACAAAGAAGGATTGAATATAGACATCATCAATGTTGGATTCTGGTTTTATCGTTTTATCTGGTTCATTCGCCCCGATCAGAGTGAGGGCGAATGCCCGATGGCACCGATGATAACAAGATGCCCTCACGAGTGCCTTACGAAGTTGCCGCTCACGAAGTTGCTGCCGGAGCCTGAGAAACTCCACCGGCGGTCATACGATGGCTTAGGATGCCCTCACGAATGTCCCGATGTTGTTACGATCAGAGCTGAATTTGAACTTTTCCTTAATCGTGTGTCCATCGGGTGTCAATTTCGGGACAGTGTGACAGGGGCTTAAAGAAGTTCGAGAAATTCATCAGAATCTTTTGCTAACTGTCATATTTTATACCAAAACATGTAATTAAACCTAGTAAACCTGTCCATCTAGTTTACTATTAAAATGAATGATATTTGTTATTTTACCGTGAAACAAATAAAGGTTTTACCGTCACTGTGCAACCTATTTAAGAACGAAATAAGCTCTTATCCTTTTCCGCGGTCTAACGAGGTCTAATAAATCAGTGCAACAGAAAAACACCTGTGTGCATTATTCAAAAATAATCAAGTAAATGCAGGTATCAACGACATAATGTGTTGTAACACAAAGCAATCAATAAAGTAAACACAATCACTCCGTCATACAGTAAAGTGTGCAGTAAACATCAAGGGTCTTCAGAAGGTGACCTGCTCCTGTCTGCAGGGTAAAAAGGTAACATCTCACAGGAGGAGCCGCCCACACATTCACATGCCAAACTGCAATTCCCACAGAAAATAGGTCTTACACAGAGACAGCAACGCAATCAAACATACTCACACACACGTACACACACCCCAGAGCCCAGAGGCTGTTGTTGCTCTTTCGATGGTAATTGTGTGATCAGGTATTCTGGTTAAGCACTCTCAAGAGAGCCGCCTAACGCTATGTTAAACAGTCCATTCTGTCATAGCTGTCACTATAGCGCTGCCTGTATGTGTGTGTGTGTGTGTGTGTGTGTGTGTGTGTGTGTGTGTGTGTGTGTGTGTGTGTGTGTGTGTGTGTGTGTGTGTGTGTGTGTGTGTGTGTGTGTGTGTGTGTGCTGTATGAATCCCTTGACATTCCTCTTAACAGGTGTGTGTCTCTTTCTTCCCTCTCTCTCCATCTCTGTCAGAAGTCATTAATATGCCCGACGCGTGTAAATGTATAGGAGCAACAATGGCAAAGTGCAACATGGGAATTCAGTATAAAGAAAATAAATGATAACATCTGCCATAAGTCTGCATATCAGGATCAACAAAAGCCCTTTTTAATTTGGAGCCGGAGTTGTGTACGTGAACAAAAGAAGCTGCTGGAAGGCAAGGCATTTGAGCTACATGCTCTGTTTTTGCACACACACATACACACACACTTTCTTGGCTGTTAATTAATGCCATGAAAAGACAACATAAGCTGTGACTGGCTGAAAGGGAACCAGGCTGTACTCACAAAGGGCTTTGAGTGACAGTACAATGCAGGCAGTTATTAATGAGCACACACAAAGAACACATGTGGTGCATGCATAGGGAAATATACACAACACACATAAAGGCATAGGTACACACACACACACACACACACACACACACACACACACACACACACACACACACACACACACACACACACCCCCCCTCACACCCACATAGACAGCACTGAAGTTAAGGGTTGTAAATGGCTCCAATTCTATTTACAGTGTGTCTTTTAGGATGCGATGATTACATCAATAACTTTCCTATGGGTCTTCATTAGCTCTCTGTTTTGCTGGCTTGCACAACACACACACACACACACACACACACACACACACACACACACACACACACACACACACACATGCATGCACACACACACACACACCCTTAACCTATGCAAGCCAATTACAAAGGCAGAAATGCTGGTGCTGGGAAACTCGAGGAAATAAGATATGAAGTAACAGTCAGACCCTGAGATTTCAAACGATGAAACACACACACACACACACACACACACACACACACACACACACACACACACACACACACACACACACACACACACACACTCCCTCTACAGCTCTAATGGACCTATAGAATCCATTATACAGTCGACCAGCTCTTTCCAAACCTCCTTGAGTCAGTTTTTTATGTATTGATCAGAAACAGGCATCTAGAGAAAGCCAATACCCCAAACTCTTGCAAAGTGGTGCAACTTAGCATGAACCCACAGAGTGAAACCTTCAACTCCTACACTGTTGATGATACAAAAGGGTTTTTTTTGGCTGTCACTGTCCCTGAGCTCTTCCCACTTAAACCCAAACTCGTAATCAATGGGCTCCATTCACCAACTGCTGTTGAGAATCTCTTTGTTCTTTGAAACCGATTTAAGCAGTATTTACGGAGGCTGTTGGCACACTTGGAATGGTGCCATATTTATGCAAATTAATTGGGTCTTGGCTTTTCATTAGTTCTACAGTTTCGTAATGTAATGTGATAATTGTTTTTTCACAAACACCTCAAGGGACACTTCAACTCCTTTCATTGTAATGTAAACGTGCTGCTTTTTAGTTTAATACATTAAGTTAAACTCACATACACTGATTTCTGGAGCATATAGCTACATTTACTGAATACAAAAAAGAACAAATGAACCAAAGAAAGTGAAGTGAAAACCATAATGTAAATTCAGTTAGTATAGGCGGATTTGCACTTTTTAGAAATGTACACCTTTTTTTAAAATAGTGATTTATTCATGCTAACTTTGTTTTTACCCAGGTTACATAATCCTGTTACATGTAATCCGGGAGAACACCTATTCTGGGCCTGAGTGGCGCAGTGGGCTGTATGTTTGATCATCAGATCAACGGGGTGTTGGGAAACTCCAGTTCGAAACCCACTTCCGCCACCACTGCGTCAGGCCGTTGTGTCCCTGGGCAAGGCACTTCACCCGAATTTGCTCCTGTGGGTATTGTCCACAGTACGTGTATGATATTAACGTGTACTTGTAAAGCGCCTCGATGACTTTGAGGTGTGAAGATGGACGGTGTGGCGCAGTGGGCTGTGCAAGGGGGCGAAACCCGCCGCTGCGTCTGTAAAGCCGTTGTGTCCTTGGGCAAGACACTTCACCTGAATTTGCTCCTGTGGGTATTGTCCACAGTATGATATCAATGCGTATTATGTTAATGTGTACTTGTAAAGCGCCTCGATGACTTTGAGGTGTGAAGATGGACGGTGTGGCGCAGTGGGCTGTGCAAGGGGAGCGAAACCCGCCGCTGCGTCTGTAAAGCCGTTGTGTCCTTGGGCAAGACACTTCACCGGAATTTGCTCCTGTGGGTATTGTCCGCAGTACATGACCGTTACATGTCTGATATGTATGTGTAATGTGTATCTGTAAAGCGCTTTGGGTCATGGAAAAAGCGCTATAATAAATATAAGGAATTATTATTATTATTATTCCTGAAGGGAACTAAATATATAATCTAATGAGGGCTCACCCCACCCCTGCAATACAAGGTACAGGTGCATTAATGATTTACACTTCTGGAATATGTTGTTGGTGTTTTTTGTAAAGAAGCAAACAAAAAAAATGTAAATCCAGCTTTCAGGTGTGCTGTAGGGTTGTGTTTTGTATCTCAAAAAATGTCCCTAAGTGAAGTATCACTTAAAAGACAACAAAGTGAAATAACGTTGATTAGTGTGAAAACACAAATCAAACCATTGAAACGATGCTATCATTCTTTTGATTTGAAGTGGCTTCATTCTAACTGTTAATCGCATATTCAGAGTAATCAAAAGAATAATCCATCTTCATTATCATCCTTCCAACAAAAGCACAATCTGGGGATTAATCCACACTTATCAATGATTCAGAGCCGAGCTATTTGATGGTTGCTTTTATTCACGGCGTGTCGCAGAGCCGTGGATTTAAAGATGATTTCTTTTTCTTTTTGACTTATCATGAAGCAATCCCAGAGGAAATTAAATCCTGAAGCATGTCAGTGCTGCTACAATAACTATGCACGGATATGTAACATACAGACATTTTACAAGTGTCAGAACACAGCAGCTAAAGTGAGGTCTGCTAAATTACCAAATATCAGAAAGTATGTAGATTTCCCGTCAAATCAAAAGTCATGTGACCCTAAAGCCAGAGGGCACTGACGTCTCTCTGTTGTGTATAAATACTTCAATCATCCCTGATGTTCTTTTGGATCTGTGTTGTCCAAAATCATTCTCTACTTTAGTGTCGGACAGGTATCTGTTATTCCTTTTTTTTAAACGGCAGGCAGCAAACTAATTTAAACGAAGATGCAAATAATAAAATGTAAATCTGTTGTAATAATATTCAATATATAATGCACAAATGATGTATGTCAAGATCAGAATTGGGTTTATTACCAAGTATAGGATTACACATAGAAGGAATTTGGAGATATTCGCATCAAACATAGGGGCAGAAACAAACAGCCAATCACAAACAAGATTGACAGATGTATACGCAGCCTATTGGAGCTGGCATCACTTATTGTTGCTTTGGATAAAAGCATAATGAAATGTAAATGTAATGTCATGGGAGTTTATTAAGTCAATGCAGTGTGAACGATGCTACAACAGGAGCACTGTACTTAGCATACCTAGCGCAACAACGCTAGGTTAGTGTTGACATCATTCAATATCCAAAAGTTTATGTTAACAATGAACTTCTGCCTAAAAAAAAACAATCATACAGGAAACACAAAACAACAGAGACGACTGACAGTGTTGCTTCGACAAGACCAAAGTGCAGGAGGAGAATCACTGTTGTGTAAACAGTTAGCAGATTTATCAGCAGCACGTCATGAAGCCACAGTGTTCATATTTGTCTCTGAGGATAATCATTATTTTCCGAAAGTGTGCATCATGCTCCCCCATGGCCGCTGTGCTGAGGCATATGGGGACCACATACCACTCTTGGGAATCGATCAAAGGATTTGAATGCACTTATTAAGTAACTGGAAAGTGTATTTGTTTTAATTAAGTTAAACAAATACACCATCTGTTTATTTCTCTATTTTGTTTTGACTTTGATATCTTGACTATCTATTTCATCTGAATCTGAATTATATATCATGCAATAGAAATGTCGTACAAAAAAACCTCTTTGAGACCAACGGTGGTTAAATTACAACATATTTTTAAAAGGTCTCATAGTACTTATTCCTGAGCGAATGTATACAAAAACCACACAATGCCCAATGACTCTAAACTGTATAATAACAACTTTCACAGACAAATTGTAATTCTGTGAGATATAAAATTGAAAAATATATACAATACACATCATTTGGAGGAATGTGTTCAAGGTTGCAGAAGCTCAACACTGTTCATTGTTAATCGTGTACAAATGATTAATTGATTATTTTACAGTTCAACATTAGTTCCACACTATTTGTATGTTTTCGCACACTATCATCCGTGGAGCGTTTAATGCTTTGCTTCACAAGAAAGTCATGAATGGAAGGAACATCCAGGCGCAGCTGGTAACCTCTGGCTTCCAAATCAATACCCTGCAGAGTTCGGAAAAAAGCACCAAGCGTGGTCAGAAAAAAAAAACACCTGTTCTGTAGTCGCTGCCATTTTTAGAATCAATGAACAAATGTCATAACTCAAAATGTAATCTACCTCTACTAAGCAAAGGGGAAACTGTCTCAGCGTTAAAATCATTTTAGTTTAATATCTTGTGTTCCTAGTCTTGTCACTTCCCGTTTTATTTTGGTAATGACTCTACCCTCTCGTTTTAGGTGTCTTCACTTCATGCCCTTGTCAGCCTGATTGTTGTTCCTGCCCCTGATTGTTTCCACCTGTGCCCCATTACCTAATGTGCCAGTTCGTCTTGTCTCCACGTTGAATCCATGACCGTAACCCTTGTGAGTCTTAGAGCAACCTAGTCTAAGTGATCTTTTGTTTGTTTTTGAAGTTTTTCCTATTTAGTGATTTTTGTTTGCAGTCTTAAGTTTGTTGTTTAATTCTTTTTTAATAAAAGACCAATATTTGAAACTGAAGCCCAACGTGTCAGAAAGACATTGTGATTTCTAATGACAAATGTTAAAACCAGTGGCGAACCGTCAGGGCCTTCAAGGTATTCAGAGAATGCCCTGAAACACTCAGATAAAACAAACAAAAAATAGATTTAATTATATAAATAAAATGTGTGGCGGCGGGGGTTGTGTGTGTGTCTACAGAAGGTCCAGTTGCAGTGGCAGCCGGCCCATAGGGGCACTAGGGTCGCCGCCCCCCCTCTTCCCACATGTTTGATTGTCATTAAAAATTAAAAATAAATAAAAAAATATATTTCCCAAAAATATATTTTTTATTTTTTTTTATTTTTAAAGAACAAGATAAATATTATATAGTTGGTATCAGTAAAATGTATAATCTACAATAAAATCTCTTTTAAAATAAATTGTTTTACGATGTCTAAAGTTACTGATAAGTCACATGTTTCCTGCCCGGCCGCAGCGTGTATCATTACCCTCTCTCGTCCGGGCGGTAGAAAGGAGCCCTCAGCCAGAGCAGCTGCAGCCAACAAGCTGACTGTTGCTATCTGTAAACTATGCCGCCGAAACATAATTTCAGCCAATCAGCGTCGTCAGATCTGATGCTCAAAGGGCGCCCTTCCAGCGCCCTGACCTGTGACCCTGACCCCTTGTTTAGACTCGTATCCAAGGTGACGCTACAGTAGGGGATGGCTGCGTCTGCAGGTGTAGACTCCGGTGCTGGTGGATCGCTGTAGATTAACATTTGCATGCTTATTGTAGTTGTAAGGGCAATGCCTGTGGCACCATGGAGCATAGTATGTGTGGGCTGGACCTGTATTTTACAGGAAAGGAGTGATCAGAGGGTCGAGTTGTCGATTCTTGTTCAGTTTTCATCTTCCTCACCCTCTCAGACTTTGAGTTGCGCGCGCTGCTAAAGAGACGCGCTACCATGGAAACCAAACAATGGTGTAGCTGTATTAAAGTCCGAGTGGAAACAGTCGTGAGTAAATCGGATTTTGTCAGAAATCGGGAGAAATGCGGGAGTCTCCCGCAAAAATCGGGAGGGTTGGCAAGTATGACACACACACACACACACACACACACACACACACACACACACACACACACACACACACACACACACACACACACACACACACACACACACACACACACACACACACACACACACACACACACACACACACACACACACACACACACACACACACACACACACACACACACACACACACACACACACACACACACACACACACACCAGCCGCCACTGTCCAGTTGTGATAGACACGGTTCGCCGCTGGTTAAAACACCCGCACATATTGTCCAATGTTTTTTGGGAATTTGCTTCCTTGATTGGCATATCTCAGCTGCACTGCAGTTTTCTTCTTCTGTCTGTATGATGCGTCCCTAGTGTTGGTTAAAATGGACACCACAGCAGTTCTGTCATATGAGTGGCATCACAGAGGGCTATGGCAAAAAAAAGACAGGATATATTAGAAAATAGTTGTAAAGTGTCTCAACTGTATGTTTGCTGAAGACTTTTTAATGTCCTCCTGCTCGGAAATGTCCTTGCCAATGACGTAAAAAATAAAATGGCACATACGGGAGGTATACTCTTGCAAATATCAATAGGAGGGGACAACTAATCTTCCTGTTAAAACTGTATAGAGGGACACAGTCCTACATTGAAGTTCATTAATCCAGTATTATATTAAAGGGGCCCTATTCTGCTGCTTTTAGGTTCATATGCCTCTACTGTGACGTGTCTCCATGCTTTAATGTTCAAAAAGCTGTTCATTTTCTCATACTGCCTTTGCTGCAGCACCTCTTTTCACCCTCTGTCTGAAACCAGAGCCGAGTCTGCTCTGATTGGTTAGCTCCCTTAAAGGTAACTTTCGGATTTGAGCCATTGCAGACCATTTACATGCACACAAATCTATATACAGTAACAGTCTCCTGGAAAGGGAAAAGGCATACCAGGGCCTCTTTAAAGTTTGATTCAACCCTCACACTGGACTTCTTGATTGTTATTTCCTCCTCTGTCTCTATCCTAGCATTTGCTTGTTCTGCAGTAGCGCTGTTGTCAGTGTAAAAGTGTCCTCACAGTTTATAGACAGTAACTCTCTATAGCACTACACACTAACTTAGGCCACAAAATGGTGAATTTACTGTTCCCTCTTCTTCACTCGTGCATTCTTTATCTCAATGTTAAATCCCATTTAGTTTAAAATAGTGCTGCGGGCTGCTCTGTGTGCATATCTCATGGGTTGCATTCATGCTTAATATAACTCCAAATAGCTACATCTTATTTTGGAAACAATCCACTTGAATCTGCCTTTCCAATGATAAAATGTATTTAATAGCAACGAGAAAAGCTCGCTCCTCTCTGTCGACCCCGTCAGAAATGTATAGCTCGCGTGTGAAGTGTCGATGTTATGACTTCACGCAGCCAGCTGACCCGTAGAGACACACTGGCATTTTAATAAAGTGAAGGACCCTGGCACTTGACTCTCTGCGGCCCTAGAGGTCTATTGCACTCACGTTGGCACGAGTTAAGGCAGCACATTTGATGAAGGTCACTGAGGTTGAGAGAGCACAAGACGGAGAGGGTAATATGAAGGGAGAAAAACAGAAAATAATTCAGCGAAAGAGAGACGGGGTGAGGAGATGGTAACGGAAAAAAAGCAACAGCAAACTGGATGCAAGCAGTGAGGAAGACTCCATGATGTCATGTTCTCTCATTGGAAAGCAGGTGTAACAATAACACTGAGTTCACACCAGACAGACGGCAGGTCATCAAACTCATCTGGCATTTAAAAGAGATTTCAAACTAAATCTAAGGACATCTTCCTTGAAGCTGAAGTCCGTTCACATCTCAGCTGCTTCCAGAGTAAAAACCCTGCTTTAGCTGTCCCCTGTCGCCTCTGTGTTTGATATGAATTCAATAAGTGATATCAATCAGCAATGATTGCTGTTACCGAGATTTATGTCTGGAGTGCACCCAGAGTCCACAGTATTTAGGGGATTCAGTATATCAGACGGTGTCCCAGCACAAGCTGTTAAAGTGTAAATCAGTGAGGAAAGCTTTGCAGTGCTGTAGATCAATAGGACAAAGCTAATCCTGCTGTCAGTCAAGGACGGAGCTAATTCCACCGGTCAGTGACAGGCCGTCAGAGACAGACAGTGAATGACTGATTTGACTGTAAGACAAAAAGAAAGGACTTGTCCCAGTGGAGGTCAATAGCTCAGCACTAGTTTAATGCAACATAAGTCAGAGAAAGTTATTCTCTGCCGTCACAACGGAGCAAAGGCACCTACATTGTTGGATTTACAAGCTCTATACATGTGGTTTCTTTATTTCCATATCATCAAAGTGTTTCTTGGATATGCAGTTTAAGTTTCACTTTTTTAGCATAACATCAATAGCATTCAAATACATGTTATAAACCTCTTTACAGGTGTCCTATTTTAAAACAAATCAGATTAAGATATAACAACCTGAGACGGAATTTCAAATCAATACGTTGAACTACCGTTAGCTTGATTAGCTATAGCTACGGCTGATCAAATCTGTCAGCTTTGGCCTAGAGAATCCTGCTTTTGTCAACCTCTTTTTTAAATAAACAATCAATTCAATGGTCTTTAAAGTTAGTCCTATTTTCTGCGGTAGGACAAAATATGTCCCCTTTGCCACTCCAAACGGCAGGTGCCGCCCTATCTCACTCCCAAGTTAGCTTAATAGCTAGCTACGGTTGATTAATCTGTTAGTTTTAGCCTAGAGAAACCAACTTATGTCTTATTTTTGCAAACGAAAACTAAATTGTCTTAAAAATTACTCCAAATTTCGAGAGGTAGGCTTCTATGTGACCTCTTTTTCACCGCAAAGTGCAAATACAGCCTATTATCACTCCCAAATCGTCAAATTTGGCAGTTTGGTTCGTGGCCCTAGAGCGGTATACGCTGAGCGTCAAAGTTAGGATGATAGGAGGTTGATGGCATACGATTCCCGAATGAAACCAGAAAGCGAGGCAACTAAATCTATTTTAGTTAAATGGCACTAATTTAGATCACCTCTTAACTTGGGTCAACTTAAAGGTCATTTCTATTTCCATGGATAGATTTATTATTGCTCAAAAGTTCAGATTTGAGTCATGTGTGGAAGTCTGCAGGCAAACTTTATAATACGTAGTGTATTCAACATATACTGAGATTGAATTTCATCGGGCATTCTGCTTGAAGGGGCATATTACATCCCTGCTCCATTTATAGTCTGGCTAGCACCTGCAATTCACTGCAGGGCTGGCACTGTAAAACTGAGAGAAAGTGAGATAGGGCTTTTGTTTATTTCCCACATCGCTCTCCAAAATCTCTACATCTGTCTGCCTCTAACTGATTCCTCTCTCTGCTCCTCTGTTTTCAAACCATATCTTTTTTTTATGTTTGCAGTTGTAGGTTTAGTAAGACAAAATGCAGCAGCAGCAGCAGAGGCGAATCGGCAGGTAGAACACAGGTGTTTGAAACCAAACGCCTAACACATCTGCTGCTGATAATACATCAGTCTGCCAGGGCTGCTCTGCTGATTGATTGGTCGGGGGGGTGCAGACCATGTGTTCACTGTATTGTGGATTCAAACCTGGTTTTGGGAGATGAGATGAAACTAAGAGAATCCATATAGATAAAGTGGGTCATTACATCACAGAAAAAATACATTTTTAGGGACTGTTTTTGAAATGGAGATGGAGAGACACAGCTCAAACCCACAAGACATGGTAGAATTAAGCAATAGCTCACGACAGGCCGTGGTATATGCTCATTATATCACAGCTAATGGGCGTGGTTCGGCCCCCCTGAAGTGAGCTATTGCTTTTATAAAACGGTTACCAAGTGTGGCAATATGAAAGAAAAATACACACTCTAATTTAAATAGTTTTTATTAGTAAATAATGATGTTCAAAATAAAATAGTCCCTCCGTTGCCTTCTGCACAAACCATAGTGCAACGAGGACAGCGAGCGAACATATTAGACAGAGAGCGTTGATCCATTATTTGGCTGTTTATTTACATTAATGTGTATGTTGCTGTTTATTGTGCATCCACTGAAAAACTGTCTAGCATCAGTAGCATGGCTTACGTGGTCACTTGTATAGGTTGAGGTTATTCTAGGCTGTTGCTTGGCGTGGCGAGAATATTGCTCCACTTTCTCCGGTCCCCGAGATTGGGCTTCCAGTAGCTCTGGAGAGAGCTTTCGCACCTGTGGCCACTAACGGTCATAATTTCTCTGCTTTGTTTCAAGACCCGCATCAGAAAGCTTTTGAATGGTGGTACTTTTCCAGTTGGTCTACCTGCTCTTCACGTAGCTCTGCATGCCGTCGTTTAGGTGCTTTTTTTTTTCTGGAGATAGGCACTGCTCAATCCACTCCTCCATAGTAAGACTCCCCGGAGGTCGGAGTTAATCTTAAATGTTTCCATCTTATGCTTTGTAAGTTTGTTTCGTAACGGAAGAAATTTAAATATATTTATAAAACTGACAAGTTAAATCAAGCAATCTGATTGGTCGATAGTGTTTTTGCAAACTTCTTTGATTACAGATTTGAAAGCATCGTTGCTTGCTTTAAAAGTAGCACAATTCATTATGTTAAACCTTTAAAAGTGTCTAGATATCCCTGCCCTAATGCCAAAGAAACTGCACACTGAATATGTTTTGCCCTTTGATGTCTATGTCTGGACCGCTGCGTAAAAAGGAGGCTTTCTGCCCAGTTACTTCTGCCCCGTTGAAAAGCAAACACAACGGTATACTGTTTTTCTCAGACGCGGAGGGATACTGACTTGTTGTGAAAAGTAACTTACAATTCTACCCGTGGTATACACTCAGTATATCACGGCTAAGAACCAATCAGATTGCTTGATTTGACTTGTCCGTTTTATAATATGTATGTATACATAAGGCTATTGCAATTTAAGAAAGAGACACTTACACACACAATACAACTTAGAGAAACAGTCTTTGGGAGCAGGGCTTAAGCAGAACGATATTTAGCTTCCTATTTTGAATCAAACTCAGGCAACAAAATATATCACTACAAAAGAAAATTGTAACTCGCAAAGACTCAAAATCATTTCACGCCGGAAAGGATTAATATCTTTTCTTCTTAAAGGAATCCATGGTTCAGTCGTTAATGGCGAGGGGTAGTTCTGACTATCAGATGGATTGTTTCAGATATTAAAAGAAAGAAGAGAGAACTAACAGAGACAGGCGTCTGTGTGTGTTTGCAGTAATGTATTGTAGTGTGGTAATGACGCTCTGCTTTACATCCCGACGGCTGGCAGTCAGAGCGATCGTCTCTCTGTCGCTGCTGGCACTTGGACAGACATCTGCAGCGCCGAGCTCATCCCAAAGCAGCCGCTCTAATTAGTTGAAGGATTGTTGTTGAAGGGGCTCATTATGAACAATCCATTGTGGAAAACAACATGGAGCTACAGTAAGGTTAATCGCTCAGTATTTATTCGATTACCTGCTTTTTTCAAAAACCTGAATAACAAAATTCTGAAGAGAAATTGTCTTTTAAACGTGCAATGTTGTTGAGGTTTTCAATGAAGGGACCCACAGGGGGGGGTCAAGGGAAATCATGTGTGTCCCTAATAAAGGTGTGTTCTTTAAAAAGTTGCAGAGTTGACTTGTGTGTAATGTTATTCTCTTGTTATGGCTTTCAACCTAAACGTGTTAACACTTAATCCGGTCATTTGGACATTTTTAAAAGAGAAAACAGGAAGTCTCTTTAGCCCCCGACATAACCCGCCTCTCCCACGTGAAAGTTGAGAATATGAGGAGAGTAGATGAAGAAAAAAACGTGTTAAATGTCATGCTGCAGATTCTTGAACTGCTGTATGAAAATGGTAAGGGGGTGCAATCCATGTGTTTTATGTATTTTGTATAATTGAAGCGTAATGTGTGACTGCAGCAAATGTAGGTAAGAACAACAGACAGTGTAAGCGGGTTGATGTTCTAAAGCATATCAGCTGTTGGCAGTCACTGCAGAGAAATCATCTTGTTATTATGAATTTTGACGCCTCTAAATATAAAGGAATAAAAAGGGTGGTAAGATGGTAAGATGTCTGCATCGTTTGTCATTCCACATCACTACTGATAGCTGAGATTTTATTTTTGATATTGAACAGTGAGGACAGACTAGCCAACAGCTCCAGGCAGAGAAGACCTTTCACTCTTCTGTCCACAGTTTACACTCCTTCCACCATATCCTGCCAGCAGCCTCTCTCCCTGCTGGAGCGGACACACACACACACACACACACACACACACACACACACACACACACACACACACACACACACACACACACACACACACACACACACACACACACACACACACACACACACACACACACACACACACACACACACACACACACACACACACACACACACACACACACACACACACACACACACACACACACACACACACACCGCAGGGTGGCGAGAAACACACATGCGTACAGGCCACGAATGCAAACGCACCCACGAGTGTATCCACATGAAGACATATGGTCATTCCCACCACAAGGGAGGCGGTATAATGCAATAAGCCAGGAAAGCTTTGGCAGGGTCTACATGGTATCTGTGCGTGTGTGTGTGTGTGTGTGTGTGTGTGTGTGTGTGTGTGTGTGTGTGTGTGTGTGTGTGTGTGTGTGTGTGTGTGTGTGTGTGTGTGTGTGTGTGTGTGTTAGCGCTCAGTGTGGTGTTTCCGAATGCATCGACCCTTTGATTCCACGGGGAGGCCGCTCTGCCTTTGCGCCTCAGTGAATATATGACTGCAAACAAGTGAAACAGACAGAGAGGGAAGAGGGAGTGCCTGGACTCAGAGAGGAAGGAGGGGAGATAAAGAGAGGAATAACATCTTTGAACCAACAGAGGGAGGAAGACACAGAGAAAAGAAACAGAATGTGTGTGGCGAGGCTGCTGCAGAGACACAGGTGTGCCTACCATTCAGCAAAGGAGAAAGTGACAGAGAAGATACGTGTGTGTGTGTGTGTGTGTGTGTGTGTGTGTGTGTGTGTGTGTGTGTGTGTGTGTGTGTGTGTGTGTGTGTGTGTGTGTGTGTGTGTGTGTGTGTGTGTGTGTGTGTGTGTGTGTGTGTGTGTGTGTGTGTGAACCCACGGGTGTAAGTGTGAGTAATTTGCCTAAGCCTCTGGATTTGAAGGGAACACAGGGCTTAAGGCCATAACACCACGGGGATTTGTTACACATGAAACGCAGGCCTATATTGCACATACTAACACATGCATACAAAGCCACCTGTGCAACAATTACACACACAACAACAAAAGGAAGAGATATAGCCATCAGAAGGGAGAGCAGATTACATATCAATCTATTTAAGTTATTTATTAAAGGGGTACTATTATGATCATTTTCAGGTTTCATAGTAGTATTCTTATGCTCCATGCTTTAATGTTCAAAAGGTCTTTATTTTTCTCATACTGCCTGTGCTGCAGCACCTCTTTTAACCCTCTGTCTGAAACAAGCGGCAAACTCTGGGGAAGAGCCGGGACGCCAATGCGGAAGTGCCTCAAACTGCAGTTCATCTAGTGGCCAGTAGGAGCAGTCTGCAGAAGGGAGCCATTTCCATAGACCCCAATGTTAAAATGCCCAACTTTAGAGCAGAATTAGACATGTTTACATCGTGGTTCAAAAAACCATATTCTCTGTATAGTTAGATCCCCCCTTCATGAATATGGATTGGGGGGGGTGAATTTTTTCTCAAGTCATCTGTTTAATTAATATTAAGCCTTAAAGCTTTTGCATAAATTAGGGCGTGGTCACTTTGATGGACATGTACATGCCTCACTGTCAGCTAACAGCAACTTGCCCACTCTGCTAGGGGCTACAACATAGAGGCTACAACGTTAGTTAGTCATAGTACTGTACTTGACCTTTTAGCTTTAGCCGTGTTCTTGGTGATTGTGCCTTTTAGGGTATATTGTTACAAATACCAGACAATTAAAATGTTGTGCTGTGCGCTTGAATGTACTAACAGAACTTCCAAGAAGTCTAAAATGATAATATTATACATGTCCCGTTCACAGGTGTCTGTGTGCTTGGTAGCTTAGCTTGTTACTTATTAGCCAGCTAAGGACGTAACCCTTTATACTATATACATTTCAGTTTATGATTCAGCCATGGGTAAGACTTTTATAGTCTATGGCTATGACGCCCATAATGCTAAACGGGAGCAAATGTTAATAGGGGACCCAATTATCCCAGTGGTGGCCGCCGGAGCTAACGGAGCGCAGAAGGCTAGCTCCAGCCGGCGTCCCGGAGCTAGCCCACTGCAGCTCCGTTAGGTCCGGGCGGTGGAGTCCGTCTTTTCTTAACGTGTGAATGACAAGCATTAAGAATAACAAAATATAGCTAATTCTCTTGCAGATTGTCTCATTTGATTATGAATGTAATGTTTATATAGGGGAACTACACTTTTAGCAGTAACTTGGTATGCATGTATTTCATGTTAGCTTAGCTTCTTAGCCTGAGCTAGCTCTGTTTACTTCCAGTTCGGAGGCAGCAGGTCCCGCCTCGGCTCCGCCTCTTTGCCCTTATTTGGAGCAGGCGGGATTAGACTCTGACGTCGCTGTCAAGCTGTTAGTGGCCGACTCCGCCTACTAAGGGCTTCTCGGCAACTCTGCAGAATCCTATGGGTGACGTCACGGACACTACGTCCATTTATATTTACATTCTATGGTCTGAAACCAGAGCCCAGTCTGCTCTGATTGGTTAGCTGCTTGGCTCTGTTCTGATTTGTAAGCCGCTTAGAGATGTCCCACCCATTAGCCTGTCACGTATAATGTGTTGGGGTGCTAGTGTTAGATAGTGATGCCACTATAATATGAAAGTAAACAAGGAAGTCCAATGGGGTTGCAGGCAGGCGGCGGGGGGGGGGAAACTTTATGATTAGAGCTTTTGAAGACCATTGATATCCATACATGCAGAACTACAGTACATGACACACTACAGTAAAGTGAAACCCCCCCAAAACCATAATAGGACCTATTTGATAAACAAATGGCTCAGAAAGCAGACCATACATCTGAAAAAGTAAGAACAAATTACGTTTTGGGGAACAGAAAGAAGACAAGAAAAAGGAACAGAAGTTTTTTATTGTTTAAGCTTCACTGGACATCTTTTGGTAGAAACCCTGTGCTCTCCGCGTTGTCAGTTTAGCATATTTCAATAAAAATGTGAATAAAAATGCATGAATCATCAAGATATGTGTCACCTATTTCCTAGAGACTTCACTAAGTCTATCTGCTTCTGTGGTCCATCTGCTTTTTTCAATTATGGAGCTGCATGAAAAAGATAAGCCCCCTAATACACCCCATATCTGCCTGTTAACCAAAAGTATCAGCGTGTACCCTCTCACGATCTCCAGCGCTTAGGATCTGCCAGAAACATCTGGAGGGAATGGTAATTCAGCAAAAGGCCGCATTTCAAAATGCACATGCTTAAAATCTGGATAGGACATTAAGAAAATGTGTCACGGTAGCAAATGATCTCTCTTTTATACCTAATCATTACTCTTCTAAATACGTTATCATCACAGAGTTGTTTGTGCTATCTCTGTAGTGTTTTAATAAGCTTCTGTGCACACTCTCCCTCACTGTGTCAGGAAGTTGATGAGCAGTGTGTGTGTGTGTGTGTGTGTGTGTGTGTGTGTGTGTGTGTGTGTGTGTGTGTGTGTGTGTGTGTGTGTGTGTGTGTGTGTGTGTGTGTGTGTGTGTGTGTGTGTGTGTGTGTGTTTGAGTTTGACAGGGCCTTGGGGAATGCAGACTTTGAGCAGATTAATAGGATCTAAATATAAACACCGCTAATCAGAACATCAGAATAGGCACATGGAGACACAGATACACACATTTAGACACCCTTTCAAGTGCCTGCCACACACACACACACACACGCACGCACGCACGCACAAACACACACACACACACACACACACACACACACACATGCATGACCACAGTGTTTCCTTGTTCTGTCATTTCCATCTTGTTCATCTTTCAGGCTTTGAGCATGGGAAAGAGTTTCGAAAACAAGCAAGTCCTCTATATCACATAGTTCATAATATGATTACACATTCCAAACAAAAACACAGTTTCCGAAGATGTCAACGTACAAACTGCAGGTTTAATCAGATTTGGAAACTTCAGAGAAAACACTAATTGGTTTAAGGCTCATTGTAACGCAAAATGCTGTATAGAGCGCTACAAATGAACGCAACATTTACCAGGCTTTGTACTCATGCCTACAAAAGTGAAGCATTAGATTCAGATTTAGAGCCCATATAAACCGTTGGTATGTTACCTGTTTGAGCCAGGACAGGCTTAATATGTCGAGCAACTTAGGTGATTGCTTCCAAAAACACATGGTCTTCACCCAGTAGGTCACCACTTCTGTAGGGACTTGAACTCCAAAGTTAACTTAGTCGTTGTCTGTTTTCAGGTAACGCTGGTAAAGTGCCAGCGTTACCTGAAAACAGCCTCACTCAATTAGCATGATAACTGCAATAGCTATCAAGTAACTATCTAAGACACCTCTACAGGTTTCTTATTTTAAAACTAGTCACGTGATATACAAAAACATAAAAACCAACTCAAGAAACTACTGTTAGCTTGATTAGCTAACTACAAGTGATACATGTTTCAGCCTAAAGAAGGCTAACTCTTTTTCAAATAAACAGTGAATTGTTACTCTAAGTAATTCAGTTTCGAGTTTAAGGCCAAAATGTGCCCTCTTGTACACTACCTCTAGGGCTGTCCCGAATACCATTTTCACGTGTATTTCGTTGTATTCACGGCATTCATTTTGTTATTCTACAGTATTGTTGTTTTATAGTTATTTGTTAATGTATACAACCCAATTTGTTTTCTTTGAAATTGAAAATAATATTACATTGTGTGTGTTACTTTCGTTGCAGTTGAATATGTCTTAAGTGTAATTTGGCTTGGCTTCCTATTTCATATGGACATGCTTTTATTTTGAAGGAAAGTTAGCGATGTTGACAGGAAGTTGTTGTTGCCATGGAAACAATGTGACGGAGATTAACGGAGAAAAGTAATATCTACATATAAAGACGGAGAAAGTAAACGATAACGTTTATGGTTAAGTGTTAGCACCCCCTGAGCTCGACTTACGTTGATAATGGAGATTTCAATAAATTCAATTTGGAAAAAAAACGGGGAAAAAACGAGTATCCAAATAACGAAATTGAAACCCGAATAGTACTCCAACGAACGAATATTCGAATATTCGGGTACAGCCCCATACGACTTCCAACTCAACATTTTTTGAGTATTTTAGTCATTGGCCTTAGACTTAGGGATGCATAGAGCCTAGGTGATCAGTGCCAAATGAGGACAAAAATGTAGTAATTTAGTTCAACTCTAATTCGGAGTTACTTTTGGTCAACGTAAAGGTCATTTTCTTCTTTTAATAGGTTTATTAGAGCTAAAAGTGCATGTCCGGAAGTCTGGAGACAATTTTCATTATTTTTGGTGTGTTATAATTGAATTTCATCGGCATTCTGCTTCAAGGGGCATAATGCATCCCTGCTCCATTTATAGTGGCTAGCACCTGCAATTCACTGCAGGGCTTCTGCATCTCCACGGCTGCTTCATGAATGTTTATGTTACCTGTATAACGACAGACAAAACCATGTAACCTTCAGCCAGTGGGAGGCTACTTCTGTACATGTTTAACCAAAAAGTTGACTTATTTGTTACGTCAAATAAATGTCATGCATTAATAGGTTCTGCACTGAAGAGGCTTGCACAGTCGCACCGCTGCTCATGATGATGGACATTTGTAGCTAAAAGTAAGAACAACGACAACATATTGTTTTGGTAAGATCTCATCTGCTTCCGAGGATATGTTGCAAATACATGTACCTGCAGTACAACGCACGAGGTGACAAACACACTTGCCAGTGTGTAAATTGCCCGCGGCACTCCACGGGGGAGAGTTAATAATGTGACCTGCTGAGATGAGATCTCATCATCTCTCATAACAGGCTATAAAGACATCATTAGATTACGATGCATGTATTGATGCGTGTGTGCACTGAGAAGGAAGGAAAGGTCAAGACAGGCCGACTGCAGACTGTCATGAGCAGAGAGAGAGAGAGAGAGCTACTGAAACAAACAAGAAGTGGGACTGCAGAGAGAGACAAAGCCATGTATTTTTCCCTTTCATTAAAAGCTTCCTCCATTCTGCAGTGCTGGAAGAAGAGCCGGAGGCATGTGCATTGTGAGTCCAGCATCGACCACAACAAACACACACACTTGGTAACACAAGCAACAAAACACTGCATGTTGGGAAGCACATTTCCTTGTTTTATTCTACCTCATGAAATTAGAATAGGGTCGAGCCTCCCCGAGGACCAGAATTTTCCATGCTAGTTTCTCCTACTTCTTAAGAATGTTTTTTAGAGATTATAGTTTTTTTCTTGCCCCCAAACTGCCCTTTAACCATAACTCTGATCAAAAAATGTATTCTCATTCAAATATTAACCTGATTTAACCTTAAAAAAACACCTTCTTTTTGCCAAAATGTCTAAAAAATAAACACTTCACGGTGCCAGGGTAACTCTGTGTAGGTTTCAAATGAGAAGAAACCACCCTGGAGCAACAGGAAATAATCAGCTGGACAACAAATCTGACAACCTAAACTTTCTCCAGCAGAAACAACAAACTCCGCCGACCCATCCCTCCACCTCGCTGCCTCTGCTGCCATGGCAACACAGCAGCCACATCCAAGAAAAACACACATCCAAATAATGAATTCCAGCAGACAACCGAGTAAATAATTTGGGAGGAATGGATTTAAAAATCAATGCATGAGTAATGCTCATCCCTTTCATTTTAACTAGATATTTTAATGGATTTATGTCTGTTTAGGTACTTTGGTTGTCCATCTGTCCGATAAATAAAACTGGGTATATACCAGAGAATAAATGTGAGCACAGGTTAAATGAGAAAGCCCAGCAGTCCCAGTATCAAAACCAGTTCTCTGCATCTAAATGACTAGAGAAGCATGAATTCTACTCCTTCAGTTTGATAATTGCATAAATTAACATATTAACCTGAAAATCTCACATCAAAGGAGAGCTGTTTTTATGTGTGTGTAAGAGAGAGAGAATGTTTGATTTTTTAAAAAGCATTTGAGACATAAATAAGATGTTAAAACTGAAAAATGAAAGACTAGATGGGGAGGATTGGTATGCCCACAAACTCACTTAACATATTCAACACTTGTATATTAGGGTGTATAGTGAGTCAGGAGTTAGCTTTATTAAGAATTAAATTACAGTAGTTCCACAGAAAACACCAGGAACTCCCTACCTTCATTTCTCATCAAAATGACCTGTATTTCTACACTTTTATTTCTCTTTCAACTATTAAGCCAGAGCATACTTCCCCTGATTGTTTGGATTTCATATAGAGGTCAATACTCTTTTGATCGAGAGCACCATGGCAACAAAAGCCAGTATCGGCTGTTAATCATTTGCCCCAAGTATCAACACCTTCTGGCTACTCAAATGTCATGCATGTTGAATTGAAGGTCAACATTTAAGGCCCATGAGGAACTGATCCAAATGCTCACAATATTGGCAAAACCTTTGGAAGAAATGTGGAATTCATTTAATCGCCCAAGGACACTTTGATTTGTTGGCTGGAAGAGCCGGGGGTCGAACCGCCCATTAGTGTACGAGCTGTTTTACCTTATTTAACTTAAAGGTCCCATGTCATGCTTTTCTGGTTATTACCCGTCCCCTTGTGTGTTATGAAGGTTTCTCTGCATGTAAACGGTCTGCAGAGTCACAAACCCTCAAAGTACACCCTGTAGTGAGTAAAACTCTAACACAGAGAAGACCTGTCTATGCTGCCCCTGAACGCCTCATTGGACATTTCTCTTTTTCCGTTGTTTACTTCCTGGTTTCTGTGACGTGTGAACACCCAAATCAACAACAAATGACCGGATTGGCCCAAATGGACCAATCCTTGGAGCACCTCACACAGCAGGATCCCTTGGCTAACTAACAGGGAGTCCCATTGACTTGCATAGAGCTCCCTGGTTGGTAATAGACGAGTTGGGATGGCGGAGAAATGCTCTCCGCAGCAGACCCAGTCTCACAGCGTTCTTACTCAACATCAAGCCACACTTATTGTTTTTACTTCGGCTGTGAGTGTTTGTGTGTGCTCAGGATGAGTTTTGCTTGTTCTCTCTGTATCGCCGACCTGGAAACCTGTCTCGCAACGTCCCGACCAATCAGAGCACACTGGACTCACATTTAGGACAGAGAGTGAATACACATACTTTACAGAGATGCTGTTTGAGAAACCAATGTGAGTTTGGAAAATTGCACAATTTAAATCTATTCTAGTAGACCTCAACAATGGAATTATGATCAGTAGAAATGGCCATGACATGGGGCCTTTAAGATGAAATACACTTTTTCAGTTTGAGAAATAATATGTAAGGTCATCTTTTTACACGAACATCATCAATTGATCCCGGTCTCGATCTATAAAATTAACTGCAGCAGAGGTTAGTTTCCTTTTTATGGAGAAAAATGTATTTAAAACATGTTGGGGGGAGCTGTGAGACTGGGTTTAAAAATATATATTGTGAAGGGGGAGGGTTCAACCTTAAACGCAGTGTTAAAAAACATTTTGTACAACTTAGGGTGTGGTGCAGTATATAAATAAAATATTGCTTTAAATGACTTTAACTAAGTTGCCAGTGTGTGTTTATCATTGTCTTCCAGGGTTGGCATCCATTGTGGTGGTCCCAGATGTTTGGAGCTCCCTCCCAGTTTGTGAACACAATGAGAGAAACTGAATGGACCATTTTAATTGGGTTTGTGTCGCCAGCAAAGGATGGTAGGTCCAAGTTTTACTTCCTGTCAGCTGCTAGCCAAGTGCTGCAACCAGGATCCATCTTGAATGCTATTGAGGAGAAATCAGTTTTGAGTGTGGCACTTCAAGAAGGCTAGGCAGACTAAAGTCACCAATGCTAACATGCTAGCTTGACTGCTATCAGTAATAACCTTGTCGTTGTTTACATTCATGATGATACGTTTAGGTGTTTTCATGTGGGTGAAACATTTTGTAACATGTTCTCAT
Source organism: Notothenia rossii (assembly GCF_949606895.1). Lineage (NCBI taxonomy): Eukaryota > Metazoa > Chordata > Actinopteri > Perciformes > Nototheniidae > Notothenia > Notothenia rossii. Next base: position 59,241,359 of record NC_136908.1, on the reverse strand, counting down.
TCCTGTACACTTGGCTCGACTTCATTACTCACTGCGTTTCTGAACAGAGTTCAGAGTGAGATTTTGGCAGCGGTGTTTGATACTCCAACTTCTGGCTCCCCTCAAAGTTACCATGAAGCCCTCTGTACCGCGAAAGTCAACGGGGGGGGGGGGGGTGCTAGTGGAGTATGAAGCCCTCTGTATCGCGAATGTCAACGGGGGGGGGGGGGGGGGGTTGCTAGTGGAGTGCACGCGTCTCAAACAAGCCTGGTTTGTTTACAAAATTGCGGCGCAACTTGGTGGGCGGTACCCTGGAAATAAACCTCTGCGTGAGACATACAAGGTGTGGAGTGTGAGCGTGTGAATGGAGTGAAATGCGTGAGACTTGAGAGCTCTGGTTAAACTGAGGTATTCCATTCTGCCTGCTGTAAGGTTAGCACTAGTGAATATAAAAATAACAATTGTTATGTTTAGGTAAGAACAATTCTTGAATAGGTTTAGTAAAATATTGTTGTTTAGGTTAAAATACCTTAATGGACGACCAACAGCAAAAACCACACAGATCTTTAAAAAGTATGAACCTTAAGTAGCCTATAGACTTACAGTAAGTAACTTAAAACTACTTAACATTGACTTTGGATTTCACACGGGAAATGAACGGTGGTCTTCTGGGTTTGTTGGAGCCATCAGTCCAACTCGGCCTCTTCTGTCCGCAGACTAAGTCTCTCTTTATATGATTTACTGTAACTTTACTTTTGTTTGAATGGCTCCTAGCCTCCTATGTAGCAGCGGAGAGGATTGATACACAAATTGTTTTAACTTATCTTTTTCTATCAATTCTCCATTTCTGTACTTGCCTCAGTTTATGTTTCTTTAGCAGCACAATGCCTTACTGAGGCCTTCTTGAGCCTGCTTCTCTGCAAGAAAAGTAACTGGTTATATCTCGCTGATGATGATTGATATCTGGCTTTCAGTGGGTAAAAGGACAGCACTTAGGAGTTGGTTTGAGCAGAGACTGTCACTACGTCGTGTCAGCAAGTGAGTTTTTCAGCCTTTAACTTCCAATAAATCTCAGAGTCTGTCTGACATCAGTCTGAAGCTCTCCGGTGTACTCCTTGTGTTCTTTACACAAAGAGTTTCATCACAGGGATTACTTTAAGAAATCTTTAAAGCCCGATTTCGGTCTATTGTGGACTTGTCCTCCAGCAGTAGTCTGGCAGTGTGCATTTAGGAGACTGGCTTTGTAAGGAGGCAAAAGGAGTAGCTGTTATTTTTCCGTTTGATATTTTCAAAATCCACCTTACTCCAGCTGGTTTCTCCAAAGTTGCCTACCCCATCTTCGAATGCAGTAAATCAAAACAATGTTGGTTTGATGAGTTCACAATCTAAATATGTGTCACCGCTTGTCTGCCCTTGGGTCCAACATCACCGATGGAGTAGTCATTCCTTTCTTGTAACGCGTTTGCACCTGTCAGCCTCCGTACAGTCTGATCAGATTTATGCCACGTTCTGAGCATCTGAACCGTCAGAAAAGAGACACAAGAGATTCAGAAACAGCAAGGCAGTGTTCACCCAAGACAAATTAACCACATGCACCAGAACCAAATAATGAAAAACACAACTGTAGCAGTCAGGGAAATACAAAGAGAGGCAACGAAGAAAAACTAAGTGAAGATATAAGGCTATGTCTAAGCCTGCATACATTCCCATTTCTCTTTTGAATAATAACAGTTTCATTCTTGGAGTGAAAAATGGGAGAAGGCTTTGGTAAGTGGAGAAACTTTTAAATCCATGGCGGAGGGGGAATAAATTACTCTGTCAGAGTCAAACTACGGAGACGCAGCTACGCTTGTTATAGTGGAGTGTTGGAAATGCCTCCAACCCTCAGTCATTACCCATCATTTTTCAGGTTCTAGTGCCAACTCCAGCACATAATTGGGTCTGCGCTTCCTCTGCGACCATCAACATTCATTTGGATGTAAATATGAGCGCAACCAATGTAGGAAAATAACATGATATTAATATGTGAGGCTCAGACGACTTTTTCAACTGATATTGCTTAGAGTTAAAAGAGAGTCTGAAATTGTAAGGTGTATGAGTATGTGGAAAATATACACATTTAAAAACACAATCCCAAACAACAATGTAGGCTATTGAGCAAATACAAATGACCCCAGTGTATCTATACTGAAATCATTTATCATTTATTTATGATTTATCTTAGATTTTTCAAAACTAGGATAGTAGACACATAAATATATTCAAAACATGTTAAATTGAAACATGTACAAATATATTGACAAGACACCTGGTGGCTCATAGCACCACAGTATAACCTATTTGGTTTAAAGATAACATAAAATATAAAGAAATAATGTAAATATAATGATAATGTTTGTTATTATTATAATAATTATAATTCAATTATAGTTGTGTCCTTCCCTTAACACGTGTGCATCCATTATGTGGGCCCTTTTGGCTGCACTAGTCAAATACCCTATACTTTAATGAAAAGATAACAATCTCTGGTTCATATAAATTACACTTTTGGGTAATTGGCCTCATTACTTTAGTATGGACCGAAAAGTGCAAACATACCTTTTCAGAGTTTTGAGTTTCCATTCAATTTCTGCCTAAAAATCCTGTAAAGTGTATATATTACAAATATGATAAAAGGTATTGATGGAATATCTGCGTTACTGTATGCTCTGCCTCCATGTTAACATATATTCTAAATTTGGTGACATTCTGATGGCTATTTCCACAAATACATGCAATAAGGCGTACTCAAACCCTTTTGAGGAGACTACATTTTCACTGTTTTCAGTTAAGGGAAGTTTACAAACAGCAATCAATTTCTCTACAACCATCCATTTAAGAAATAAGAGATATGAGAGCAATACAAAATGGTTGTTCTTTGTTCTACTTCAAATATGGTTATATCGACTTTTAGAGGCCTCAGTTCCTCTCCTGTATTTAAATAGGCGTCACACAACGTCATATTTCCACTTGTCTGTTAGTCCAACATGTTTACTGTAGGTCTGTCCTTCTGTTTGTTTGTTTGTTTGTTTGTTTGTTTGTTTGTCTGGCCTTGCTGTTATTATGAATTTAAATTTAGCTGCATCGAATTATTCCATCTGGGTCAGACATCAAGTCCCTCACACTGAGTTCTTGAATATGAAACAGCAGTTGAACTTTACGAGAGGTAAAACTGATGTTCCCAAGGCCGCCAACAAAGGCTGGAGGTCCGCAGGGGAGATGTATACCGGCTGCTCTCAGATCTGATTTAAGCTCAGTGTTTCATCACATTCTTACTCCATTTCTTCTCAGTGTGTTCTCTAAAGAACTACAATTTTCACAGATAATAAAATAGACATCAAGGACAAAATCGCAATGTGGTTTTCAATTCACAAAAGTTGCATAAAAACCTTTAAAGTCAGTCGTGTGAGATTTTTGCTGAGGGCGTTTTTCTACCATCTAAGAACATCTAAGAAATCTTGTTTCATAAAAAAGTGCGAGAGTAAGATTTTGTATGCCTTTAAAGTCCGGGGAAAAATACAGATTGATGACAAATGGGCTGGGATGGAGGGAGGAGAAGGAGTGTAGAAAATTGAAAAGAGAAGATGGTGAAATGTGCCAAAAAACGGAAATGAGAATGATATGGTGAGAAGACATTTATCGGAGCATGTCTAGAACTGCTTTACTGTGATTAAAGCAGATGTGGCCCGATAAGCTAGTTCCTCGATAGAAGAGAGAACAGAGGTGAGTGGAAAGGAGAAGGAAATATATCTTAGATAAACAAAAGAAATGAAGGAATAATAGAAAATGGGTTAGAGTGTAATAAAGACACAATGAGACAGCTGGAGTTAATTGATTACTCCTCCCAAATCCCGACATTCAGACATGGATCGTTGTCGAAGCAACCATTCAATGGCAGTGCAGACAGAGATGTAATTCTGCCCCATCCACTCCCAGCTAATCAGCCTCTGCCAGCCCGCCATCCATCAGGCTGTTGGGTGTGTGTGTGTGTGTGTGTGTGTGTGTGTGTGTGTGTGTGTGGCCGGTCGAATAAACACTAACTAACTGGGAAGACAGATTTCAAAGAGCCGACATGAGAAGTTGTCCGTCCACATGCGTGAGGAGTTATCTAGCTTTGATTTATTAGCAGCACAGCAGAACGGGAGTAACGGAAGACAGGACGTTCATTAGCACTCCACTCGCTCTTGTGAGGTGGGAAACAGTCGAATAGTTCAAATTAAAGACGTGCTGTGGGTTTTTTATAACTACTATTCCTTGGAAAATGTTATGAGGTTAAGGAAAGGTGTGAAGGACAAATCACGATGAATTATTTGCTTCCATTTTGTATTGATTTGCATCAGTGTTGCTGTGTGTGTGCTGTTTAGTCATGGCATTATTCACAGCGCATGCTAATTAACATGTTTGTTTGCCATTAATCCGCTAACGGCTGGTCGATTTGTGCGAAGAGAGATTGATTCGTCACGAGAACTTATACAATACAGAAATAACAAGCTCCATGACATGTTATTAATTATGTTCCATTTGCTATAATTCTGTGTGCTGTCTGAATTTTCAAAGCCATGATGATTTGTTCTGTTTTTTTAAAGATTGACCGAAATTGCTAACATTATTTCATACAGTTTTTACTGTGAGTAGCCAACTAAATACTTTTTTTGGGGATATACAAACACTTTAATATAACAGTGGTCAAGCTACACTAGAGCCAATTTTCGTACTTTATATTGAATGCTGAATAGTACGAAGCCCTGGAGGGTTCATAGAGAAAGCCACGCTTTAATAATGTCACAATCTGTCTGTGTTGTGTTTTGTCTTCTTCTGTCTTTGGTTTCCTGTTTTATTTTGAAAAGTATTCACCTTCTGTCTTGCCTGTTGCTTTCTGTCTGTTTTCCCTCCCTGATTACCCGATTGTGTTCACCTGGTGCCCCTGTGTTTTCTCCTCCCTCCTCACCTGTCTCTTGTTGTTTGATTAGTCCTGTGTGCATTTAGGTTCTGTGTTTTCTGTTAGTCTTTGTGAGTTCCTTGTTGGTGTTGGACTGTGTTCACTAGGAATAGTTCTGTCTTTAAGCCTTGAAATAAAGGTATTTTCTGTTTATCTGCATTTGGGTCCTGCTTGCCTCACTCAACCCTGACTATTAACTTGTGCGCACGAGATGTAAAACGTGGCCAGGCTTTAAATACAACGAGGCCACGCTTTATTAACTCGTTAAAAGCGTTAGGTGGCCTGTACTACGAAGCAGGATTAGCTATTTACACTATTCATTCATGAAGTATGACGCTTCGCTGGCAGCACGCGTCTCCATGTTTGTGATTGGTCAAATGTTGCTAACCCCGTCCCTTTCAGGTGAACGCGCTCTCAGCCGGTCAGAGAAACCCTGGTTGATTTACTGAGTTGATAACCAGCTTCGTAGGACCGCTTAGCGACATCGCGTTTGTTAGGGTTAGTTAAGCCGGGTAAATCAAACATATCCAGGGTCTGCAAAAACACGTGGGTTTGCTATCCTAGCTCCAAAATGGTGGAATGAGCTCCCCATTGAAATCAGGACAGCAGAAAGCTTACACATCTTCCGGCGCAGACTGAAAACTCATCTCTTTCGACTCCACTTCGAGCGATAGAATTATTAACAAAGCACTTATATACTAACAAAGCACTGGCTTATCTAAAGCCAGTTGAGTAGCACTTGAAATGTTTGGCTCTATGAAACCTGATGTACTTCTATGATTCTGTTTTCTTCAAGTTTGTATTTTGTTGGTCGAACGCACTTATTGTAAGTTGCTTTGGATAAAAGCGTCAGCTAAATGCAATGTAATGTTATGTCTGTTGAACTGGCTTCGTCGTACAGGGCACTGGAGGCAGTAACGTGTAACTCAGCAGAATCTGAGAAGAGCAGCACCAGCTGCAAAGAGCTGTGCCTTTTACTGTTTACTTCAGTGCGTTTCCCTTCATTAGAACAGCTGAATAGAGATCGAGGCTGCTATGTTTAACCACACACACCTCTACACACATCGAACTACCAGAGTATTCCCCCTCGTTTTAAGAAGGAGATGTCCTGTCACCGGGGCGTATGATGTGTGTGTGTGTGTGTTTGTGCTCAGCTCCGCTCTGTGTGTGCGTGTTCGGTGTGTTTGTGTGTGTCCGACACCACCGGCATTTGTTTTCAAATTACCACGAACAGTAATTTACACAAATCTGGTTCTCCATAGTTATGTGTGTATTCCCAAGTGAAAGAAATTAGTTTAATCTTAATCTCGATGTGATAGTCCTGCCGGAGTGCATCGGAACGAACGACACTCATAAACAAATGCCCACACACACACACACACACACACACACACACACACACACACACACACACACACACACACACACACACACACACACACACACACACACACACACACACACACACACACCCGGACATATTCTTCATAAAACTAATCAATTTAAATTGAGGCCACGCTTTATTAAATCGTGCGCACGAGTTTCTAATGATCATTATTCCATGTACTTTCATGGCTTGTGTTTCTCCATTTGTGGCTAAGTAAAAAAAATTCTCTGCAAATTTGCATCAACATACAAAGGTCTAATTGTGATCATGAGAGGCAACTTTGAAAACATCAAAGTTAAATTCTGCTTTGATCGCTGACTGTAAATCCAATTTCCTACAAATGACGCTTCCATCTTAAAGCCAGCTAAGCTATGCTAAGCCTTTTCTCAAAATCATCCAAGTGACAGTTTGTATTATGGTGGAAACTGTTTTTGCTTTCATCCGATGCAATGAAAGAGGATTGCATTTAAATGAGAAGAAGTGAAGATCTTAAATAAATATGAGCTGTGATTAGAGTCGGCCTCCGTTTGAAGATATCATGTCCCAGTATGTGTTTGTACTGTAGGTGTGTGTTTGTGCTGTGTATTCACTTTCTCTTCACAAGACGCCTTCCTATTTCTGTTTGTAGGTGTTTTTAATACGGCGGCTGAAAGGTGCAAACGAGCTACAACGGCCCAAAACATTTCCAATAGGACAAACCAATGCAGTTTAATATAAAAAAATATAAAAACACAAACGTGCCATAACACTTGCAAGTGAAACAACATCTTCACCCTCTTGACAACACGTGAAGCATTTAGATAAAATTCACCAACTTGACGAAACATGTGCAGTGTTTACTAAAAAGCACCGCATAAAGAAAACAGTCATTGTTGGCAGGGTTAGTATTTTTCATAATTGTAAGTGTTTTGTCAGTATATTTGAAATGACTAGGTTAGCTACGTTAGCTAGCTAGCTTACAGCAGATCTGCAATAATATCAGATGGACTCATGGGATCGCAATGTTAAAATAAGACAATTTACATTTACATTTTTTGCAGTATTTTTTTATTTGCAGTCGTTCGTCTGTGAAGAGCTTTGAGTGAAAACTGCACATAGTCAAGTTGGTAAGGATGTGTTTTGGCACATTGGTGTTTATTATATTTGCATTGTTTCTGCATGTGTAACGTATTTCACCTAATGGATATGTCTTGGGCCGTTGAGGCACATTTGCACCTGTCGGCCTCCGTACATTCATGCTGAAATATTTAGTCACGTCTAAACTTTTTACAGAGCTTTCAACAGTACCATATTTGTTTCTTCAGTTTTTCTGTAATGCACACGTACTATGTGCATGTGTCTGCCAATATGTATGTAGAATACTTATGTGTCCATGCATTATTTAACCCCTGGTCAGGTGTGTTACGACTGAGTGGAGGTATTTTGGGTTAGAGCTCTGTGACGAACACTGAAAGCACCTTAGGGTTTTTTGAGGAAAGCATCTCTTGTTTCTTTTGCAAGGCCAGCCAACTTAGTCATTGTCATTCTTCTTTTTTTTTTAACCACGACCTCAGAGGAAACATTTCTTTTATTAAAAGAAACAGGAAAATAAACGATGAGGTAGGAATAAGGACAAACTTAAAGTTATTGGAGCAGAACGGTGAGGAGGCTTGAAAGTGCTTTTAAGTTGTGCAGGCAGATTCCAACTCCCATAAAAGAAACACACACAAACAAACATTCATCCATAAACACACATACACTTTTCCAGCATAAGCTTCACAACCACTCAGCTGCAGCCATATGCTCTCGTTTACACACACACACACACACACACACACACACACACACACACACACACACACACACACACACACACACACACACACACACACACACACACACACACACACACACACACACACACACACACACACACACACACACACACACACACACACACACACACACACACACACACCTGTGTATAGACCGGCGCAGTAATATTGGTGAAATTACTTTTGGGGCTTAGCAGAAAGTGACTGGATTTCTTTCCTCTTCCTGATCTCTTGGTGGACTCGAAGAGGCCAAATAGGGACGGAAGAAGAGCTGACACACACACACACACACACACACACACACACACACACACACACACACACCTTATTCCCCCCCCCCCCACTATCTGTATGTATGTCTGCTTGTTTCCCGCTCTTACCCCATCATAAGGGAATGTGAGGAGTTCTCACCTCTGTCAAGAAATCCAGTGAAAGGGACACAGAGCATCGAAAAGTATAGGAACTATAGAAAACACTTTTGATACCCGCAAGTGTACTCTGACCTGAATCTCAGCAAGTTTAAGTTTCAAACAAGGCAAATTTATGTTTGGAAGGGCCACGAAATCTGCTGTGTAACATACTGCATGTCAGCAAAACTGCTATGTGGGAGGCAAATCTAATTATTCCTCCAATTCCCAACGATTAGCAATCACTGAGACGTGGCTAAAAATACTGGGGAGGTTTCTCGGGTTAAGAAAGAATCGCAGGCAAACCCTAGAGTCTACTGGGAGGTAATTTCCGTTCAACTTAATATCGAGCAGCCGGGGAAAATCTCAAAAAATGTCCATTTCAGCTCGATGGGAGGAAATTCACAAAGCTGCTCGGGTAATAATTACCGTCTCTAGATGTCCTCTGGCAATAATAATGCCATCTGCAGAGGGCTGTTAACTTCTAATAGATATAGTCAATTCCACCCAGGTAAGAGATTGGCAACATAAGGCGAACACAACCCAAATTATTACGGAATCTGGAGTTTTGGAAAAGACGTTAATGACCCCTTCAATATCATTTATATTTAATAAATCACACAGCAAGGTAAGAAAAGCAAATAGCATGTTTTTCCACTTCAAGAAACAGTAATGCGAACGTTGACTATGTTCTCACACAGATATACAAATACTTATATATAAGGTTTTAGGAATACCAGAGCTGAATTTTACAAGGACGAGCACACCGCACACCACCTCAGCGTAAACAAGTCTACAAGCAACTGAGAGTATCACGGGGAAGATAAAGACAGCTTCACCTTGAGATGAAAACCAAGGCTGGGGTAATTAGTTACAAATGGATGAGTTGATGTGATGCTCGCACTCTCTTGTGTGCGTCTGCGTGTGTGTTGATGAATAACACACTTCAGTCTTAAGCTGTGAAGGGAACGCAATGAAGGACACGAAACACAGAGCTAAATCGACCCGAGGGGACACGTTGTCAGTCGGGTGTGCGTTAAGAAAGAGTGTGTTTGTGCTCCTTGTAACGCTGCTGCTTTTGAACGTGTCTCTGGTTTATTTTAAAGAGACATATAATGCTCATATTTGTATTTAGTGTCTCTACTGTGACACGTCTCCATGCTTTAATGTTCAAAAAGCTCTTTAGTTTTCTCATACTGCCTGTGTGCCCCCAGCTAACCAATCAGAGCCCAGTCTGCTCTGATTGGTTAGCTGGCCGGCTCTGTTGTGATTGGTTAACTGCTTAGTGAAGTCCCGCCCCTTAGCCTATGACGTTCAATGTGTTGGAGCGCTAACCCATAGAAGCGTGAGTGTTACATAGTACATTACTAAAACCAATATAATACACTAAAGGAAAGGGAAAACCCCAAAAAGCATAATCGGGCCTCTTTTAGAGACTGTAAGTGTTATGACCTTATACATAGAGATGTCCCGATCCGATCACGTGATCGGGGATCGGAGCCGATCACGTGATTTTCAAGATCGGAATCGGGAGAAAAAAATCGGGGATCGGGAATCTTTTTTTTTTTTTTTATAATTTTTTTTAATAATTTTATTTAATGTTACAAAACAAAAATGACCATGTTCGCGTCTTAAAGTCATCCTGAGGCCTTAGTTTTGGTTTAAAATTACACAACATCATGTATGTGTTGCTTTTTTTGGGCTTGTTTTCATAGACTTGGTGGCTTATTTCTCTCAAATCTGGAAACAGAGTGGGCGCAGTGTCTAATAGTAGCAGTAAGCTAACAAGAGGCTACGTTCAGCTGGTGACTCGGGAGTCGGGACAGAGAAAACGTCAGGAGTTCGGAAGTATTATAAAATTGAAAGCGAAGGCAGTGTAACAGCCAGATGCAATGTAATACGCCACCTGAGAAACAAACACCAACAACAACACGACGAGTACACAGCGGCCACTCAGGTAACGGCACTGAAACAACCGACACTTTCAGAGACTTTTAAAAGGAAAGAGAAACTGCCCCAGAACAGTGAAAAGCTGAATTCCAGCCGTTTTCTTTCTCTTAATGCATTGCATAAAGATCGGATCGGGAAAAATCGGAATCGGCAGATTGTCAAAATCAAATGATCGGAATCAGATCGGGAGCAAAAAAAGGTGATCGGGACTTCCCTACTTATACATATCGCCTTTTTCTGAGCGCCAGCAATAGATTCTAATGAGAACGGAGCGCATGACCTCGCATCTGGCCGCCCGGAGAATAAAACGCTGCACCCAGTCTCTTTTTTTAATTGCTCCGCCTTTTTTGTGCGGTCACTTCAAGCAGTTAGCGTTGACAATGTTTCAACTTTTCAGAAAAGCGTAGTACTTGGAGGGCAAGCTTGTTTTTGACAGATGGAATCGATCAAAAATAAATAAAGACCAACAAGTTCATATGTGGAGCAGATTGGCTGGGGGACACTGACTGTTGCTATTGGCTGAGTGTTTGACCTCTATCTTCATACATTCTCCAGTTGGTGGTCATAGTGAATAAACAATGTAAAAAAAAAATTATATTAGCACAAACAGATAATTAAATCCACGGGGGCGAAGCTAGTCTGTCATACCAAACTGGTGATATGCTGTGGAGATATGGTTGTCATAGAAACAAATAAAGCACTGGGAGCCTTTTTTGCTGGCAGGAGAATCAAGCGAGACACAGCCGCTATGTTGGCCCTCAGAGAAGTGTGTGTTCATTAAAATCACAGCCATTTCGGTTTAATACGACTCAGAAAACTTAACAACAATCCGTCATTGTGTCTCTCCAATAACAACCTTATCAAATATCATTATATTTATAAAGTGTGTTGTAATGTAGTATAATCAAATGTATTAAACGTGATTATTATGTTGTTAGGATAGTGCTGCAACTGTATAGAAGAATTCCCTTCAGTATCCTCATGAATAATAATACCGTCTATAATGTCTATCATGCAAGCTAAGTGATTTTTTAACCACAGTGAGACTGCGTTCATTATAAACACACACGTGTGTATTATGCATCACAATGCCTTTCAATTAAAGTGGGATTCTTCCTGTGTGAATGAAACAACATAAGCCCTGAAAATGACAAGGGCCCGATTCGATTGTGGAGGGCAAGAGTGGACTGAAAGAGAACTAAAGAGGCAAAGCCAAGCAAAAAAAAAAAAAGGCGGGAGATTAGTTTAGAGTCAAAGAACTAATTAAATGAATCCGGAGATAAACGTTTAATTATTTTCTCTCGGCCTCTTTTTTCTCCTGCTCATTTTCCTCCCTACTAAATTACCGCCTTGCAGAGTTTTGTAGAGCGGGTCAGTGTCACACACACTTCCTCTCTCACTGACAAAAATTCCCCTTCTCCCTCACTCACACATACACACACATACCATGTATACATCACTTCAGGGGACATTACATTGACTTACATGCATTTCCTGGAGACTTATCCTAACCTTAACCATAACCAACACATGCCTAACCCTAACCCTAACCCTTACCAAGTCTTCACCCTAAAATTAATGATTCCCCTCATGGGGACCTCCAATTTGTCCCCAGCGAGTCCCCACACGTGGCTGTGTAAACAGATTTAGGTCCCCACAAGTATAGTAATGCTAGGCCACACACACACACACACACACACACACACACACACACACACCCACACACCCACCCCCCCCCCCCCACACACACACACACACACACACACACACACACCCCCACACACACCCACACCCCCTCACACACCCCCTCACACACACACACACACACACACACACACACACACACACACACACACACACACCCACACACCCACACCCCCCCCCCCACACACACACACACACACACACACACACACACACACACACACACCCCCACACACACCCACACCCCCTCACACACCCCCTCACACACACACACACACACACACACACACACACACACACACACACCCACACACCCACACCCCCCCCCCCACACACACACACACACACACACACACACACACACACACACACACCCCCACACACACCCACACCCCCTCACACACCCCCTCACACACACACACACACACACACACACACACACACACACACACACACACACACACACACACACACACACACACACACACACACACACACACACACACACACACACACACACACACATACCATGTATTCATCACTTCAGGGGACATTACATTGACTTACATGCATTTCCTAGAGACTTATCCTAACCTTAACCATAACCAACACATGCCTAACTCTAACCCTTAACCTAACCCTAATCCTAAACCTAACCAAGTCTTCACCCTAAAATTAATGATTCCCCTCATGGGGACCTCCATTTTGCCCCCATAAGGGAAGTGAGTCCCCACACGTGACTGTGTAAACAGATTTAGGTCCCCACCAATATGGTAGTGCTAGGCCACACATGTCACACACACACACACACACACACACACACACACACACACACACACACACACACACACACACACACACACAAACACACTCTCTCTATCCCCCTTTGTCTGCAGTGTGTCTGAATGTAGATGTGCTGCTTTTTAATCCCACCTGGGTCCCGTAGGGGTTGGGTGAGGAAGGGTACTGGAAGGACAAAGGGCCGTGACTTGATTATAGTAAAGCGATCCACGTGCTCTTTACTCGGCTCCATATAGGAGGCTGGAGTCTCTCGGTGCAAAAACATCCCGCACCATATGCTGGGATTTACAAGCAGGGTGGCACGGGGAGCAGAAGACACGAGATGGAGCAACTGAACAAGAAAATTAAACATCACCAAGTCGGATTTTGCTCTCGGAGAGAAGGTAGAAATACCCCAAGGGGAATCAACGCAGTCAAACAGATTCTGATACAGTGTTTTGATCTGACTCTACTTCCTGCATGACCTTCTCTTCGGCATATCTCTCCCATGTTGGCCTTAACATTATTTGTCCATTACCTTTTATCACCGCTCTACGTTGGATCGTTGTGTGCAAAAGGGAAATCGTTGCATTATGCACCCGGTTTGTGCACAGCTCTTAATGATGAGTAAACATGTTTGGCCCATGCTCACTGAGCTGTGTCTGTTACGAGTTCTGCATGAAGGGAAAGCCATGGCTGGGGGTGACCGCAAACAGGCTGAGCACGCTGTAACAGTTACGGTGAATACATCTCCGGATGTGTGCTGAGCAAACGGCAAACATGGGCTGAAAAGAGATGCAAAACAGACACACAAGACACTAAATTACCATATAGGGTAAAAACAACATCAAAGGCACGCGAAAGACCACATAGAGACTCACAAAAAGAGAAGAAGAAAAACACAGAAACGGGCAAAACAACCAAAAAGGCACAAAGGAAAAGACATAAAAGCTACACGAAACAGCAGCGAATCAGAGACACCGTAGGAAAAAACGGAAAATGTCAGCTGCAAATCAGAGGAAATGAAAATAATGGCCGCTGATATACCAAAAAGACTAAAAGTGACAGCCAAGAAAGGGCAAAAAATCAGACACACCATGGCTAGGAAAAGCAAATCAATGCGAGCCAAAAAGTTTAAGAAGTGACGCAAAAGACGTTTCGAGTGAAATTGCCATGACGACTTCCTGTGCCGATACAGAAAGTGTTTCTTTCCCTTTCAAACAAAAACATTTTGCTGAGCGTTGCTTGGCTGCAAAATTGTGCAGAATCTTCTACATAACTCCTCCTGGGAGTGGAGCAAACAGCAGCTGTGGAGCAGCAAACACAAGTAGGACACGTTTCGTTTCAAAGACTGTAAATATTAAACTTTCTAGGCGTGCAGAGTGAGAAAAAAACACGAGACAAGTGCAGTGAGAGATGATTTAAATCAGTCCTGTAACTCAGCACATACGCCCTGTAACCCCCGACTCACGCTGACAAGACTTCAGCTCCTGTTCTTAAAGTTCTCGCTCATTAATATGCATGCGCACACTCAGGCGCGCGCACACACACATTGTCAAGAATCATCAGCGAACGATTACACACCAATTAATATGGATGTTTGGTATCAGTATGCAGAGTGGCTTGTAAGCTGCGATCATTACACTGCAATCACAAAATAATCACCAAGAAATTCCCTGTGGCTCCGTGTGTGTGTCCACCTGTACCACTATATATGGTGCAGTGTGTGTGTGTGTGTGTGTGTGTGTGTGTGTGTGTGTGTGTGTGTGTGTGTGTGTGTGTGTGTGTGTGTGTGTGTGTGTGTGTGTGTGTGTGTGTGTGTGTGTGTGTGTGTGTGTGTGTGTGTGTGTGTGTGTGTGTGTGTGTGTGTGTGTGTGTGTGTGTTGGCAAGGGCAGGGAGTGCTGTGAATCTATATTAGGACCCCTATCATTATTCTGTCTATGTTCCCACTTCCTTGTCCCATTCTTCTTCTATTCTCTGTCTCTACCCATTTATTTCCTCCACTCTATAGCTTGATTCATAACTGTACCACACACACACACACACACACACACACACACGCACACACACACACACACACACACACACACACACACACACACACACACACACACACACACACACACACAGACAGACAGACAGACAGACAGACAGACAGACAGACAGACAGACAGACAGACAGACAGACAGACAGACAGACAGACAGACAGACACACACACAGACACACAGACACACAGACACACAGACACACACACACACACAAACTGAACTCTCCCCCTTGGTCACTGTTTCCTCTCCCCTCTTTCCTTCCACATCCTTTCATATTCTTCGTTATGTTCGCATCTGCAGAGCCACAGAGTAAACAACTGACTGACTGCTGTCACGGCATGTCTCACACACACACACACACACACACACACACACACACACACACACACACACACACACACACACACACACACACACACACACACACGGAGGGCAAGATAGTGCAAGATCTGCTGACTCCCAGGACACAGTTACATTGCTGAGGACTGCTTTACCCTTTACAGTCACACACACACACACACACACGCCCAGGCGCACACACTGATCTGACACCACAGTAAACATCTATGTGCTGACTGCCACAGCCGCGGGCCAGACAGAATAACACACACAGACACACACACACACACACACACACACACACACACACACACACACACACACACACACACACACACACACACACACACACACACACACACACACACACACACACACACACACACACACACACACACACACACACACACACACACACACACACACACACACACAGGGGTAGACAGCAGAGTACTCAGAGCTGTCATCCTCACATCAGCACACAAACTAACCCGTGAAAAGGGACGGACGGTTAAAGGATGAACGCAAATGGAAAGAAAAATGGAAAAATATAAAGTTCTCAACGGGTACTTTCTCAAATATAGCGTCAGTTTGTAAATATTTGTCAACCAACGTGATAGATTCATCAAACATCTGAGACATAAACAGGAAACCGGCTGCATTTTGATCTGTCAACATCACTTGAGGGACTCCTTAACTGATTTGAGGCAGCGTTCACCCACACACGAGGCTCCGGGACTGCTTTAAAGACAAACATCAAAACAGACCATCTCGTGTGTTTTCCCTCCGTTTAGTAAAACTGACTGATTTGCTCGATTGAAATCTTCTCCCATCACTCTTGCCTGATGAGAGGATGTCAACACTTTGCTTGGATACTTGTTGCTTCAACGTAGCTCACATGTGCATCTACACTTACTAGTGCTATTGAATGACAATCCTTTTTACACCATGTTCAGAGCAAATGCGGCTGGTTACAAAAGCCAAAGCACAAGTGCCTCAGATAGACATTCTTTCTAATAGCCAATAAGAAGTCAAATCATCGTTGTCTTTTTTGAAATCCCTTTTGATTATGATGTTCAGGTCCACACAATCTTTGATAATAGATGTCCATATTGTCTTTCAGCCTTGTGTTAATCACAATCATAACACACACAAATTGACTATAGTTCTGTGCACAATACAGAGACGTGTAAGGAATTAATGGACTTTAAAACATCCTATAACATAAAATAAGAACTAAATGCAAAACAACAAGCTTGTTTCTCGATAATACTCCTCTACAAGGTGGGTACACATTCATTCACAAAACATCCATCTTTCCTCAGGTCTGCCGGGACGGGTCTGCTCTCTGCTCCAAGAGTCAGAACTAAAGAAGGAGAAGCAGCATTTCGTTGTTCTGCCCCGACCATCTGGAACGAACTCCCTGAATCCTGCAGGTCAGCTTCAACTGTTGATATTTTGAAATTGAGACTAAAAACTTTTCTTTTTGACGCTGCATTTGGATGAGTTGTTCACATTTTAACTGCAGAATGGCTTTTTATCCATGTATTTTATACCTGTTGTGTTGATTTGATTATCTTTGCTTTTTAAATGCTTGTTTTTAAAATGCCTTTTTATTATGTGCTTCATCTGTATATTGTTCTTAAATGTCTTATTTTGTAAAGCACTTTGGGTTGCCCTGTGCGGAAAGGTGCTCTCTAAATAAACTTGCCTTGCCTTGCCTTGCCTTGCCTTGCCTTGCCTTGCCTTGCCTTGCCTTGCCTTGTCTCGCCTCGCCTCACATTGCCTCGCCTTGCCTCGCCTTGCCTTGCCTCGTCTTGCCTCGCCTTGCCTCGCCTTGCCTTGCCTTGCCTTGCCTTGTCTCGCCTCGCCTCACATTGCCTCGCCTTGCCTCGCCTTGCCTTGCCTCGTCTTGCCTCGCCTTGCCTCGCCTTGCCTCGCCTTGCCTTGCCTTGCCTTGCCTCGCCTCGGCTTGCCTTGCCTTGCCTTTCCAAAGAAACATTCTCTGATAGTTAAACTCCCAAATATGAAGACCAACATATAGACCTAATGTCCATCTGGAAAGCTAATTACTAACCTCATAACAGAAAGAAATAAGAAGTCTAATTGTATACAAGTCTACAAGAAAAAGACCCTACTTCTCAAATTATGTATTACATCTTGAAACATATTCCTAATGAGTTTATGGTCAGTTCTTCTTGTGAACATTTTGAAAAATTATGCAACAATTTAAAGTTTTAAAATGATATAGCAGTCGTGATTGGCAGGTAGGTGGCTGCTATGGGGTTGTCTCTCTTTCACAATGTTTTCAGTTCATGGAGGTTCATTTGAACTTTTTGGTCACCTTAAAGGGGACCTATCATGCAAAATGCACCTTTGTACGTCTTGTATACATGAATATGTGTTTCCCCGGTGTTCCAGGGAACTCACCAAGTGTCAGAAAACACAACCCTCTCTATTTTCCTCCATACCCAAATCTCTTAAGAAGGGGCTGCAACGGATCTGATACAGACTGATCCAGATTTGAACACTTCTATGAAGTCACAGAAGTGGCGCTACGGCTATTGGGCCAACTCCACCAATCAGGAGGAGACAGCCACGGACATTGCCGTTGGAAAGCGCTGGAGATGCTGTAGTACATATGCCAGGCCTGTAGATGGTGCTGTTCTCACTGAATCAGCCCATGATGCAAAGACAGTGTTCAATTGAGCCAAATGAGGAATGGCTAAAATGCATGATCTGTTTGGTATTTAGAAAAATAAAAAGTATAAATATGCCTTATACAGTATAGGTATGGTCCTACACTATATTATTCAAATATAGCATGATAGATCCACTTTAAGATGTCTCCTCAATGCGGTTGTACTTAAGCGAACCCTCTTGTGTCACTTCTGCTTAAAAAAAAAAGAAAAATGTCAAGGCTTTAAAACGGCAGTCCACAAACAAATGGTGACAACATATAATACTTATATGCAGTCTATGGGCACAATACACATGGCAGCAAACATGTTTCACTTGATGTGTGTACAACAGCCTGTAGCATTGTTAAACAAGGAAGTGTAGAAGAGACAGTTGACCAATGGATGCTTCCTCTGTAAGTCTCTGTCAGCACTCACCCGCTACAGCCTGTAATCTACAGCCTGCAATTTACCCCAAGTGTGGATTTTCCCTCGAGTTTCCCTAAAGATGTGAACGACAGGTCTGCTCCCTGTCCTTTTATATATCTCTAGAAAGCCTCTGACCATATATCACATCCTGAAGTGCATTATGCACGGCATATCATAGTGGTTATGTCTTAACAGGTGGAAAAGAAGTGGCAAAGCCTTCACTTACTTTTCACACCACCACAAAGTACAAACCTAAGTAACTTCAAAACTTCATTCGTTACATTGAGATTCGAAATTGAAATCAACATTCAAATGCAGAGCAGCAGCATTATTCGTATTAAAGGTCACCTATTATGCAAAATCCACTTTTTCATGTCTTTTATACATCAACATGTGTCCCCTCTGTGGAAAGAGACTCTGAACGTTTCAGGAAAAAATATTCTCTCACTTTTTCTCCTGATCCATTTCTATAAAAACCTGTCTGAAAATGAGCTGATCAGATTTTGGCCACTTTATGATGTCATAACGATTTTTTGGCTTATCACCTGAATCTCCTCCTAGAGCACCATTGTGTTCTTTTTAACAAAATCTCTCTCCGAGGGGCGTGGGGAGGGGCTCCTTATTTTCATTCAGCCAATCAGAGACAGGCTCTGTATATATCTGAGAGCCTATAATATATTGATGGAAAACCGTATAATAGGGGACCTTTAAACCTAGTAACTCTTCAGATATGAGGATAAGGCAACACTTTTTTAGAGAACCGCTGGTCTACACATCATCGTCCAAACAGTGAGAGCTCCTACCGGTTTCTCTGGAGATCTGCACGAAGGCCTCCACACCGCTCTCTCCATAGTTTCCCTCCGATGCTAGCGTGGAGACGTAGTTCCACTCCATCGCCGTGACGATGTCCATCATGGCCTGGGCCTGGTAGGAGTCCGGCGGTACGACGCGCGAGAAGAAGTCGTAGCGGGTGTTGTCGCTCAGTTCTGGGGCCGTGGACGCGTAGCTGACCTGGGGGATCTGGGAAGAGAGAGAAAAAACATTGTCTGATGAGTAGATATACTACATTACCTCCAATCAGAGCAGACTGGGCTCTGGTTTCAGACAGAGGGTGAATATAGCTGCTGCAGACCAGGCAGTATGAGACCTTTGATACTAAAATATCTTAATATATCCTAAGGTATAAACTGGGGAAGCTCCATGGTGGTATCTACCAGTTATAATTTTGAGATACTTGTACTTCTATTTCAATGTTTTGCTTCTTTGTACTTCTACCCCACTTCGGAGCTCAATAGTGTACTTCTATTCCACTTCATGTATTTAATACCTTTAGTTACTTTACAGATCTGGATGAATGATGTGAAATATAATCAAGTGTTGAATCAGACTTTAGTTCCACCTGGAGTAAATCCACAAGCTACCCTGCAGTATACAAAGTCATTCAAACTAGCTGCACCTTTACCAGCTTTGAGAACACTTTCATGATCAATCATTATAAAACATATCATATATATTATTCTGAAATGGACCAATCTGCACAATGACTACTTTTACTGTCGCTACTTTCACTATATTTAGATGATAATATGTTTGTACTTTGACGCGAGTGACATTTTGATTGCAGGACTTTTACTTGTATTAAAGTATTCATCCACTCTGGTACTTCAGATCTGAGTACTTTTCCCACTTCTGCCTCCACTGCATTTTATTTATGTAGAAGAGAGTTATCCCATTATTTGCGACTCACTGCGATGAATAATTTTCAGGGTATTGATGAGAGGTTGTCATTATAAGTGTTACAATTCAACTGCAGCAGTATCTTTGGCGCAGATGTGTGACAGAAGCAAACAAACAAATTGAGTAGGGAGCAGAATAGCTAAAGTGGGAAATGTTTAGGAAGCAGAATGTGGAATGAGAGAACAAAAAGGAAAAGCAGGTGATTGCAACGCGTCGTCATTTTTCAACGGCGATATCATGGCCGACAGATTAACAGTTGAGAGAAGACGCTTTCGACAGGGGGGAGACAGACAGTGAAGATACAGCGGGGACAAGAAAGGACGAGAGAGAGACAAAAAGCACAACAGGCTGATGGCAGGATGGATAGACAGGAGTTGACAGAGTGACAGGACACACACACACACACACACACACACACACACACACACACACACACACACACACACACACACACACACACACACACAGTTATCGCCAGTGATAGGTAGAGTAACAGGCGGAAGGTGTTAGATGGCTGACAGGCAGATTGATTTCCCCCCCTACAGAGGAGGACAGCAAGGGAAGACCCTGTACTTGCCAACACACACACACACACACACACACACACACACACACACACACACACACACACACACACACACACACACACACACACACACACACACACACACACACACACACACGCACAAAGATGTTGGACAGATGTCTCATTGGCATTCATTGGAAGGAACTGCCAATCTAAAGCCAAACATACGGTGTCTCAGCTGTCTGTCTTACACACATAAAAAAAGTCTGCACCAAAGCAAAACTTGCTGATACTGCATGAAGCGATTGAAGATGGACAGTGTGTGTGTGTGACTGGAATGTTTCTAAAGCCCATCACTCACTGTCGGTATTCCCTCCGAGCGTAATCTGAAGTCCCTGCCTCTGCACACGCCTCAGACATTTGGAAAGGTCAACAATCTATGCTGAGTTTTGCAGAATCTTCTAAATGCTTCTTCTTCAATCAATCAATCAAAATACTTTATTAAAACCTGGGGAGATTAAGTTTTGTGAGAGTTGCACCATATTAGAATAACCTTAATATATATTTAAATAAATATAATAATAATAATAATATTGGGAGGGATGAAACCCTCTTTAATGGTCAAACATGCAGAGCCCCCAGCACACACAGTGGAATGTGTTCTCTGCTTTTAACCCATCCTAGTACCAGGAGTCTAGTACTAGGAGCAGTGGGCAGCTATTGTACAGCGCCCGGGGAGCAATGGGAGTGAGGGGGGAAAGGGGGGTGTCCGGTGCCTTGCTCAAGGGCACCATGGCAGGGCAGGAGGTGAACTGGGACCTCTCCAAGTAGCAGTCCACACTCCATTTTTAGGTCTGGTCGGGGACTTGAACCGGCTCACAGTCCAATCCCCTACTGACTGAGCCACTGCCGGAAAGGAACTACAACCGTGCAATAAACGTCCTTGCAGCCACAGGGACACAAAGTATTTTCCTTTGATAGTCCAGAAGCTATAGGAATCGTTGGAAACAACTCAAGCTCATGATGAAGACATGATGAATACATGATGAAGACTTAGGTTCATGATGAACAAATGATGAAGACTCAGGCTCACATTGAAGACTTTGTGAAGCGCTTAGTGAAATCCTTTGCCGGCCCGAACAGTCAGGAAGCTATCAAAGGAATAGTTGGAGACATTTTCGATAAAAACTGTGTTGATGGAAACGTTGCCCGAACATTCCAGACAACTCAGGCTCATGATGAAGACATGATGAAGATGCAGGCTCATTTTGAAACCTTGTGAAATGCTTAGTGCATCCTTGTCGGCCAAAACAGATTAGAAGCTATCAAAGGGATCGTTGGAAACATTGTTGATGGAAACGTTGTTGATGGAAACATTACCTAATCAGTCTGAAAGACATCGATGGAAACGTTGTTGTCAGATGTATCCTGGTGCACACAAGTTTCCGTAAAACACATTAAACTACACTCCAGATGTTCAGTTTGAGTCTTAGCTAACGCCGTTAGCTCGTCCATGATTAGCCAGTGATCTTAAGTTGTCCATGGTGAGAGGCGGGAGACACCGCTTACATCGCCTTTTCTCTATAAGTTCTCCTTAAGTGTGGACCCAGCTCTCCCTTTGGTTTACCAACTCCTTCTTCAGAGTTCAGTTGGGATAGCCTCTGTTTCAACCACACAGCTAAATGGCTCTAGCGTTTCTCAAACTTTTTCATACCAAGGACCACTTAACCAATAAAAAAAACACTCGCGGACCACCTAACTCCACAAATATCAAAAAACACATAGTTTTTCTAGGACAGATTACAAATCGCCTGAAACTGGTACAAAGATGTGGCAACATGTGTGATGAAGGTGTTCCACTGGGCTATATGATGATAAACCCTGAAACTTAAGCTTGCTCCACTGCGGAAATATTCGCGTGAGAGTGCGGAAAACTTAAATGTATATATTTATTTAAAATGTGAAATGTTACCAATATACTCACGGACCACTAGGGGGCGCTCACGGACCACCAGTGGTCCGCGGACCACACTTTGAGAAGCACTGCAAAATCTCTCTCCACAACACAGTTTAGAGACGGACCAGCTTAATACTAGGGCTGCTCAATTAATCGTATTTTAATCGCAATTACGATTATGGCTTGCAACGATTACGAAAACAACGTAATCGAAATAAAACAATATTTTTTTTATTTTTTTATTTTTCAAATTACTTTTAATTTTTGGGGTTTTTCAGTTGAATCATACCTAAAGTTCAGGGTAATCAACTGTTAAAAACATACTGTTCACATTATTTTTCTCCAATAAATAGATGTTTTCAAAGTAAATGGATAATCTTTTTTAATAATCTTGATATTAATTATTGACCCAAATAATCGAGATTATGATTTTTACCATAATCGAGCAGCCCTAGTTAATACGTTACTAATATAAGTTACTAACGGAAAGTAAGATCAAATAAGAAAGCTGAAAGTTGGAAATAGTGACATTCTAGCTGCAACAGGCTGCGGTCGTAGCAACTTCCCAGACGTTGCTTCAGTCGAATGTTTGAAAAAATATGTATTAGACTTTCTTTGGTTGCAGCAATCACAGAAATGAATTCTTCGACTGAGCGTTTTTTTAAACACTTTCTCGAGCAGAGAATAATAAAAGAGCAAACAGCTAATACTACGGAGATGGCGATCGATGACATCCTCTCATCAGGCATCATGCGAAATTGAATTTGTCAACAAACCTGTTTTGTTCCTTTGATTTCCTGCTGTTTAATAAACTCAAAGGGAACTGGGTTGGAGTTCACGTTTGGGACATTTGAGTTCTGTTACTAGTGGGTTTCTGCCCTGGGGAATACAATTGGAAACTTTCATAAACTTCAGGACGCGAATGTATAATTCATAGAAGAGGTCAGCAAAGGGAAACAATTGGTAAAACAACTTGTGGTTTTTGTGGCTCTATGTGTATCTGTGTGCATGCTGCTGTGTGACTCCTGTTCCCCTTCGGCTCTCTTTGTGCATATAAATAGGTGCATATCCATTTCAAAAGAGAAATTGAATGCATGGCTGCAGGAATAAGATATGTGTGTGTTTACAACAGCGGAGGGAAAGCAACTCTGCGACCTGGGCAAACCTGCTACTTTGATATTTTGTTATTTCACTCTGCAGCTGGGAAACTTGAACACCGCAAAGTCATCCTCCTGACATATTTCCCTAGTCATTACCGAGTAAGAAGAGGAGAAGCAGAGAGAAACAGATTCACTGACATCCAGACCCAGCACTGTATGCCACAACCTATTTTCTATACTTCTATAGTCGCACAAACACAAATCCCCCAGACTCACATGTGTTGTAAATCATTCATGTGCTGAGTTTTGAGAGACTCCATTTCTTTCAAAGCAATTACCTTTGGAGCTGGAGTAGAGGCGGGAAATTAACAGCTTGGTTCCCCTGCATCGCTAGGGAGGGAGATTACGCCTCCAATCCCACTAATACCATTTGCTCTAATGAATATGTGTTGTGAGAGGGGGCTAGGTATGCTTTTGAACGTGCTGTTTCAATCAACACTCGAAACACTTTCAAATAGGGCAAAGTCAGTGTGTCTGCATGTGGCACTGATCATCTAATATATATAGAATCAGTGATGTGAGGGTCATCGCTCTTATGATGGATATGACAGACAGACAGACAGACTGAAAGATAACAACTATTGGATTGCCTTGAGATGTGGTAATGACATTCATATCCTCCGTAGGATTGTGTTCACTTTGATGAAGCATTGAACACAATGCCTTTCATCTAGTGCCATGCTCAAGTCAGAATTTCAGTCCAGAAAGTCAATATTATTTCACAACATTTTTACCCATTTCTAATGTCCCCAAATACATAAAAACATTTTGGAGGTGGAAAGATAGTAGCCAAGAAGCAATTTGCTAATATAATACACATTAAACACATTGGGAGACCCTTTGTTATACATTAGAGCAGGGGTGTCAAACTCAAGGCCCGGGGGCCAAATCCGGCCCGCGACCTCATTTTCTGTGGCCCCATAAGAGCTTGCAGAAAATATAATATGTTTCTTATACGGTTACATGCTACTTTACAGAAGCACGTTGCCCATAAACTACATGTCCCACAATGCATCTCAAATTTGACTTTTTCTCAGAATTTGAATTTTTTTTCTTCAAAATGTTACTTTTT
>NC_136908.1:59181411-59211411 GCF_949606895.1 Notothenia rossii | reverse complement strand
TCACGACAAGTAAGATCAGAGTGGGAGAGAAAGCAACGGGAGTGAAATGAGAGGATTGTTTAAAAGGCCCAGAGGTTAAGAAAAGAGATGACACTGATAGATGATGAAAAACAAAGAGAATGGGGAAGAGACTGACGCTGAATGCAAAGGAACAGAACAGAAGTGACAGAGATGAGATTGATGGAGCGGAGAAAGAGAAGAATACGAGGGGAACGACAGTACCCGGTAAGACAAGCAGACGCAGGGTCTTTACAAATGCACACTGAGGGGAAAGTTAACTCTTTGTCTCCACATGTTCTTATTCCATACTTACAGTAAATAATCACCAACGTTACTCTGCTGTAATAGATCACTGTACTCAGAGGAAATGGAAGGATTACAACACCTGCAACAAGAAAGTAATCATCGGTCGCTTTCTATAAATAAAGAGTTTATCTAGATTCGTTTAGAGACAATACATTTATGTTTTCTCAGCCCCCCCAAAGTAGATTTCAGCAGTGAAGGAGGTGGTGATTCTTCCCCACCCATGTTGCCAGCTTTAGAGATATATTTCAAACATGCATATCAAGCAGCATTTAGCATTAATAACTAGCATTAGCAGCACTGTTAGCTTACTGTAGGTACTCGGCCTGTATCTGGGTTTCACGTGTTCAAATTAATACGGCACACATATTTGATCCGGCAGTGGCTTGGACTGGGAGCTGTAGGGTCGCCGGTTCAAGTCCCCGACCAGACCTAAAAAATATGGAGTGTGGACTGCTAATTGGAGAAGTCCCAGTTCACCTCCTGCCCTGCCGTGGTGCCCTTGAGCAAGGCACCGGACACTCCCATTGCTCCCCGGGCGCTAGCTGCCCACTGCTCCTAGTACTAGACTCCTGGTACTAGGATGGGTTAAAAGCAGAGAACACATTTCACTGTGTGTGCTGTGTGCTCTGCATGTGTGACTATTCAAGAGGGTTTCACGCCTCTGAATTATATTCTATCAACTTGGAGTATTTGCGAAGGGAAATATATTCAAACTAAATGAACAGTCTGTTTCCATGCTAGCAGCTAATGGAGACTATGTTTAGCACAAAGCCGTGATGTTAGTTAGCTTAGCGCTTCAATCTGCATACAAGATTCTCACCAAGGTTGTAAAAATAATATCACTTAAAGGTGGGGTAGGTAAGTTTGAGAAACCGGCTCGAGATAGACATTTTGTTATATTCCATGAAATCCTCTTAACATCCCGATAGCAATGAATATCTGAAGTGCTTTGACAATAAATCCATAAAAAAATATCATCTGTGGAAGCCGTGGCGCTGTAAAAAGCACGACCAATCATCTGAGCCGGCCCGGCTAAAGTAACTGGATGGCCTACCTGCCTGTCAGCCTTCCATCTGTGCACAAACTTATCTCGTGCCCTCATTGGTCATGTGCGTGTTCGTGTGTGTTGGAGGAGGGGCTCTGTAAGGAAGTGGCAGATTTTTTCCGGTTGCATATTTTCAAATTCAAGCGCACTCGAGCCGGTTTCTCCAAAATTACCTACCCTACCTTTAAGTACAAAGGCATTAGCATCAAAATATACTTAAAATACAAAAAGTACTTTAGTAAGTTATACATGATGGCATATTTTAGAATAATATTCATTGAATTACTGGATTGGAATTATTGATGCATTAATATGTTCATTACAGATGGAGTTAATTGAAATCACTTTCACCGTAAGTGTTTATTTATTAGTTGATATTTTGTGTACAGCTAAATAATCTGAATCAGGGAGTACTTGAGTACATTTATTTTGTTACATTCCATCATTGGGTAGGAGGCTAATTAACTAATTCCATTTTGAAAAGAATAAATTCCACTTTACCATATCAGACTGGTACAGGTTGAATTAATAATTGGAAAACCAAT
Organism: Notothenia rossii; assembly: GCF_949606895.1. Classification (NCBI taxonomy): domain Eukaryota; kingdom Metazoa; phylum Chordata; class Actinopteri; order Perciformes; family Nototheniidae; genus Notothenia; species Notothenia rossii. The sequence goes on along the minus strand of NC_136908.1, from coordinate 59,209,515 downwards.
AATAAACCTAATACAGCAACAGGTTAACACGTTGGTAATCTGCAGGCATGAGTGCGACTTAATTGAGTAAAGTATAGCGTGACTTGAGTCAAACAAGCCAAGATGAGATGAAGTCTGCATTACGAGTGACTAGATTAAAGATATTGATTGCATGAAGCCCTGTAACCTGCCCCTCTAAACGTAGTCTCCCGTCAATAAACCCCTCAGGAATCTCGAAACTGCTGAAGAAAAGATGTAGTTACAAGTGGGAATGTGAACATGGAAAATACATGGTGGAGTTGAACCCTTCCCGCCCTGGCAGTTATTACATGCTCTGGGTGGAGATGAATTAACCGCGGTGACACAGCTTGAGAGGCAGGAGCTGCAGCACCACCACAGTGCCTCCGTCAATTTGAATTTCAAGAGGAACCTTATTAAAGGTCTGCCCTGAGGTTGGAGAAGATTTAGCAATGAATCTGCACGGCTGCTGGGAGAAGCTCGGGGGGGGGGGGCATGACAGGGGGTTGAGGAGCGGTAGTGGTGTCAGGAATAGTATGTAACACTGAGAGATGGAGGAAACACTCAGACTCTTAACTAGGAGTGGAACTACTTAGGTCTTAAAATACTAGAGGACATATTCTGTTCATTTTCAGATTCATATTTGTACTTAGTGTCTCTCCTGGGACATGTCTCCATGCTTTAATGTTCAAAAAGCTCTTTATTTGTCTCATACTGCCTGTCCTGCAGCACCTCTCTTCACCCTCTGTCTGAAACCAGAGCCCAGTCTGCTCTGATTGGTTAACAGCTAAGCAATGTTGTGATTGTCAACCGTTTGTAGATGTCCCGCCCGCATATCAAGTACGATGTGTTGGAGCGCTAGCCAATAGGAGCGTGAGTGTTACATCATGATGTCACTATGTTCACTATGTAATGTGTGGGAGAGAAACTCAGGAAATGTAGCCGTTGCAGACCATTGACATGCACAGAAAACTAAAAAGCGTAAAGAGTAAAAAGCATGATATTTTATTCCCGAATGTAGTGGAGTAGAAGTACCACAAAACACACAGTGCCTATTTTGGTGAAAGTATGTCTGTACTTTTTAAGCGTGAGCTACACTTTAGGGTTAAATCTGAGTCACACACACCTGAACCACACACACATTCAGAGACAACATCAGAGGTGGGGGGTGGCCAGGGGGGGGGGGGGGGGGGGCTAGAGACCCGAGGCTACAACCTTTGATACGTTCTCACTGTTTCTCTCTCACACTTTCACACCCCCCTGTATCACAGATTCTGGAACCGTTGCAAAAGTTAGTCACACACAGAACGCGAGGCCATCTGTCCTCACCTGCCTCTGAGTGTCCTGAATACAAATGGAGTAATGACACACAAACAACACTGAAGTCCACACACACACACACACACACACACACACACACACACACACACACACACACACACACACACACACACACACACACACACACACACACACACACACACACACACACACAGGACTCTGACGCATCGACGATTATAATCTTTAATTATCACTTATAGTGAGGACTAAATCAGTGTGGACATTTTTGACAAGCTGGTGTTAATAAGTCTAATAAAAACAGCCTTAACTGACAGAAGTACTAAAAAAGAGAAATGGGAGAATAGTACGACAAATTGACATTAAAAAAAAAGCAGGAGATTTCTGAGAGTTTAAAAAGAAAACCTCCTTATTTTGCTCATTATCTGGAATCTATCATTACTCCAGGCTCTGCAGTCGGGAAGGACTGCTTTAGCTGTTCTCTATTGATAATAAATCAAATTATAATTTTAAGGGAACCTCGTGTGGACTACAGGGAAACAGCGTTTGATTAAATACGCGTCTTCTCACTCAGACAACAATCTGCATGATTGATTTTAACTTGAGTATGATTGTGCAAATAAATAAATAATCACTTCTGAAGTCTTATATTCGCTCACTTCTTTAACATCTCACTTTTTCCATCCCTATCTCTTCACGCTGCCAATAAACAAAGCCTGAAGCACCAGGAAGGTCTCGCTTACTTTTCTCCCTTCTGTCACTTTCCTGAAGTCCACTCTCTCTGCCACGTATTTCCCTCTGACTGTGTTATTTGAATAATATATTTCTCTGACAGCTGCATCACATCAGCACCCTACACTCGTGTGAAGTGACACGCATTGGAGTGCACGGTCCGAGCCACCTGCAGCCCCCCCCCTCGCCGTTTGGTCTCCTTTTGCGGGAAAAACAAAAGTGCTCTCCCACAGTGCTTCAGTGTTGTGCATGAAAGAGGGAGTTTCTTTGTGCCAGTAGATTCGGTGTCAAAATGCACAGGGTTTTTTTTGTACGCATGTCCTCATTGGGCTGCTTGTAAAATGTGAAAAATGTACAAATACCTCAAAAAGATCATTTTGAATCTGAGAAAAAAGTAAAATATTCTGAGATTCGAGTCAGAATTGTGAGAAAATCGATCATTTTACAGCAGATTCTGAGAAGAAAAAAAGTCAGAATTCTTGAATTAAAGTCAAAATTCTGGGAAAAAAAGTCTGAATTCTGAGATTTCTTTTGGGAAATTCTTATATCAAAGTCAAAATTATGATAATGAAGTCAGAATTCTGAGAAATTTGAGATTTTTAGGGTAGATTATGAGAAAAAAAAATCTTAAATTGAAGTCAAAATTCGGAGAGAAACATTGTGAATTATAATCAAATATTTTCTAAATTCTTAAATTAAAATCAAAGTTCTGAGAAAAACAGTACTCTGACTTTTTCTCTCATAATTCAGACTTGAATCTCAGAATGTAAAAAGAAAATACATGGCACTTACATGTCTGTGAGTAAAGGCAGAGATGGGAGACACAGGTAGAAAAAGACCTTCTGCCAGTGTCTGCGCCTGTTCTGACTTATATTTGTTTAACAGGTAATCCCCCAGTATCAACCCCATTAGTCATTTTCAATTCCCATTGTTACACTAAATCAACCTCATACATCATGCAATAAGTAAGCAGACGTGCATTCGTGAGCGTGCATGTCACGGTTATTATGAGATGTGTTTCTGATGTGCAGACTTTACTTTTGAGACAACGAACATTTCCCCAGGGCGCAGAAAAAAATCTAATCAATACATGCTCACACTCAGCTTAGGCACACACAGCTTTACCGGAAAAGAGTGTTTGTGTGTGTGTGTGTGTGTGTGTGTGTGTGTGTGTGTGTGTGTGTGTGTGTGTGTGTGTGTGTGTGTGTGTGTGTGTGTGTGTGTGTGTGTGTGTATGTGCGTTTTGGATAGTGTGGGACTCCTTGCCGCTCCTCAATCTCTAGGGTGTGTGTGTGTTGATTATTTCTCTGTATGAGCCCGTAACCCCTCACAAGAGAGCCATCATCAGCTCAGCAGGCGACCACTTCCAATCGCTCATGTTTTGCATATATCATTATGTTCCTGCATCAGAAGGTGTGTGTGTGTGTGTGTGTGTGTGTGTGTGTGTGTGTGTGTGTGTGTGTGTGTGTGTGTGTGTGTGTGTGTGTGTGTGTGTGTGTGTGTGTGTGTGTGTGTGTGTGTGTGTGTGTGTGTGTGTGTGTGTGCGTGCGTGCGTGTGTGTGTGTGTGTGTGTGTGTGTGTGTGTGTGTGTGTGTGTGTGTGTGTGTGTGTTGAAATGAATGATAACACCTGTGCTGATATCATAGCTGCACCATCAGGTCTTTCAATGGGAGAAGTGATGTACTGCATGGATTCTGGTTGTTACCAGATTTTGTATTAATTGCAATGTAAATATGATAAATAGTAAATACATAAATAGGTGTGGTTGATGACCATGTCCTGGGTATTTTTCTCACTGGTCTTTTGCTTTAATTTCTCCATTGGTTGCTTTCTACCATGTGCAAATAGGAAATCATGTATAAATATAATAGCAGTAGAAGTCAATAAACTGGGAAAATGGGATTCAAATGTAGGTCAAATATCGAAATTGGAGTTGTTTGTTGAATATGACTTTTGCTGCAATCATATGTTGAGCAGTAGTTGTTATGTCTCGTAACATCTGTTAAGTTAATGTTTTTAGTTCAGTCTTGTATCCTGTTTTATTTTGTAGTAACCTTTCCTTCTGGTTGCAGATTACCTCACTTCCTCCCTTTATGTGTTTTCCCTCCACTGTGATTGTCGACTCCGCCCTCATTGTCTGCACCTGTGCCCCCTTAGCCTGCCTATATAAAGATACTGGCCGTTTCTCAATCGCGAGGAAACTGGCTTCCAAGCCAATATTTCAAGGATGCTACATCATCGAGGGCCGCCGAAGGACTGTTCCAATCTCCAGCATACTTGGAATTCCACCGAGGCCACGTCCTTGGTTTGGGGGTAATTTCGAGGCTGCACATGTGTAGACTTTGCGTCCTTCAAATCCCCACAATGCTTTGCGCACGGACCAATTTCAAAAACCCTTGCGGAGAATGGCTGAACCGACGAAGCACACATTTAAATGTAAGTATTTAGTGGCGTAGAACATGTGTTGGTAAATATGTGACTTTGTTACATTTGTTATCACCAAAAATGTGTTCCGTGAAAGTAAAGCAAGTTCATAATTAGATAGACATCGTGAGGTATTTATTTTCGGTACAGTTTATGTTGAAACCGTTAGAGAGAGAGGCACACTTGTTAGCCTGTTCCATTCTTCTTTGTTTTCCGAAGCCGTGGCTTGGAAGTATACTTGCTTCGTTTCTGAAGGAAGTGACTTGGAAGTATGCGACTACCAAGCCAGCATCCTCGAGATTGAGAAACGGCCTCTGTCTCCCTTGTCTTGTTGCCAGTTCGTTTCGCTCGTTTCGTTTCGCTGGCAGTCGCCTGACTGCTAGCGTGAAGTCCATGTTTACTGCTAAGAGCTAAGACCCGTGTTTTCGGAATCGACTTTATCTTTTGACTTTTTGATACTATGTGAACCTTTTCCTCGTAAGAGTTTTTTTTGTTATCTTAACCTGTTATCTCTACGGAGAGCTCACAGTGCCACTATTTTTCAGTAAAGACTTTCTTTTGTACTTTGTTTGTCGAGTCGTGCTTTTGGGTAGTGATGGCGAGATGAAGCCTTATGAAGCTTTGAAGCTTTCCAGCCAATTGGTTCGCAAAAGCGTTCATCTCATGAGGCTTCATCATGGGCTTCATTTGAACACAAACACCCCTGTTGGTCAAAGTGTGTAAAACAGGCAGATTGGACATCTCAACAGTGTGCTGTATCTCATACCGAGTTCCCAATGAGTAAAGCCTTAGATTAACTCTAAACAACGAACATTAAATCATATTTTCATTTTAACAATATTGTTTTTATTCCAGTTTATTGATTGTGATTGAAAAGCCTAAGGAGGCTGGTAAACATTGCAAAGAGGGATTTGTATTCCTTAATAATATTCATACACTTAACCATGCTGTAGCCTAAGAAAGGTTCAACCATATCAAAGAATACATTTATTAACTACATTATCTCATTTAGCTGTACTTTTATAAACAACAAAAAATACGTATTGACCAGTCGTTGAACCAGGGACCCTACGGTCGTGAGTCAACTGCTTTCTAGCTGAGCCACAGCACGTACACTGAATTTTCCTGAAAACACTCGAAAATATTTATTCCTGCATTTATTCATTTATTTATGTTTTTATTCCTACATTTATTTATGCTTGTATCTATTTATACTTATGACATGTTCCGACCTCTATATAAGTGAGGGTCTGAGCTCTTTTAATTCCATTCCATTCCATGGTTATTATACATCCATGGGTATTATGAGCGTTGTGGTTCAACGGTTCAACCATGGGTTCAACCGATCTGAATCTCTTCCTGAAGCAGTCACGTGGTATCGACAGGCAGCGAGGCTTCGTTTGTCATCGATGACGTCACTGGCCCAAAACGATACAAGCCTCGATACAAGGTTCACAAAAAGCTTCAGGGATTACTCGACCCACGCTCCGAAGCCTTGGCGCAATACGTAACATCACTACTTTGGGTTCATACTGGTTTGCCTAGCCGTGACAGTAGTGTTGAGTCCTTGTGAAAGATATGTCCACAGTACTGTGCTCAAAAATAAATACAAAATCATTAAAAACTGGATATGATTCCAGAGGCTTTATAAAGGGTCTCACAAATTGCCATAGCGTTGAATCAATACGTCTTTGACAACATTTCGGTATAAATCCCATATTAATAAATGATCAGACTCTATTCACAGCAAAGATGTTTGAGTTTTCAGTTCATTCAAGATCTAACATGGATTTTTTTCAAGGGAGCCTTTTTTTGCAACCCTAATTTATGGGTCAGCCTATAAAAACACGTCATCACCGCTCTATGGTCCAATCAAAGCTTAGGGTCATTTTCCATTAGCTAAGATGCTAACGTATCACAGTTTAGAGTCGTGTCTGTCTCTTATTTGTTTGGAGCTACCCACTAGCTTTACGCACAGTATTTGTTAAATCGGTAACACTTTAAAGTCCTTATCTTACATTAAAAACTTTTTTTGGCAGTTGATTTCTGGGGGGTGTATGCAACAGATAGTCAATGTATGTTTCTTTATTTCATACTGAATAATATGTAAAAAAAGGAAAAATATTAGGTCCAATAAAAAAACTTTGCTTCTGGAAGCAGGCCATTTCGTGACGTCACGTGTGGTTCCCGGCTGCCGCTGTCTGGCTCCCTGCTGCCGTCCGGATCGCACAAATCGCTCCCATTTCTCCCGTAAAACCTTCTCTTTCGGGAACAAATGAACGGTAAAACCATCCCGATTGGTGTTGCTACACCCACCAACGACACACCTCTTCACCATGATCCGGAAAAAACAAGACAAACTCGGAGATAAACACTGATACACAAAGTTGACATGCGGCTATACCAGCAATGCTACACTGTGTGATGCTGGGACGGGCTGAACTCACCAGGATTCGCGGAACCACACGTGACGTCACGACACAGCACCAAGCAGCGGCAAGTTTGAATCCAGACTTTTCTGGATACCTCTGAATTTGACCCATTTTCCCGATATTAACAAGTGATTTACAGCAAATAGGAAACGATATTCGATCTATATCACGTGTTACTGGAATAAGACCCAACAAGTTAATGCATTTTGAAACAGTTCTATGATCTTTCAGCTACAGTAAATTACGCAAGATAAGGACTTTAAATTAAGATACACTTATTCACCGTCAACTAGTTGTTCATTAACATATTAGAGTCAAACTACTAGCTTATTGGTTATGAGAGGAGGGAGGCGTGTGGTGCAGTGGGTTGTGCGTTGGTGTTCGGATCAGGGGGTCACAGGTTCAAACCCCACTGCAGTCAGCATGTCGTTGTGTCCCTGAGAAACTTCACCCCAAATGGCTCATGTGGGGATTGTCCACAGTATTGAGTATATACATGAAGTAACTTTGGATAAAAGCATCTAACAAGTGACATGTAATTATGAACAAGACTTCACTTTAAAATAAGGAACATATTCAGAGTTAGAAATACCACATTTTGAGTTATCTTTGACACAATTAACACACAAGAATAGACCATGTGTCAGGTGTTATTATGAGAGGATGCATTATTCGGCCCATATTGAGCATATTAAGACCAAAACTCATGTACAACAACGTCCTTACTTAAAATAAATAAGCACTAATTAAAGGGTTGTTGAGGAAAAACTCTCAACTAATGGCTTATACTTGTAGAATATGGTAATGTAGAATAAGGCATTAATACGTGTTTTATAATGACTAATAAAGAGCCAATATACTGTTAGTTAGTTAACAACTAGTTGATGGTGAATATGTGTATCTTAATATAAAGTGTTACCGTTAAACTTTATGTAGCCATTGTGTCCATATTTAGGGAATTTCTAATGGCCACTTGTTTTAAAATGAAGAAGCAAATTTGGAAAATATATCCATATACACTGTATATCTGAGATATGACCAGTGATGGAATGGTGCATTCTGTGGCTATTTTTCCTGACGGCCGGAAATACTAGTTGTGTTGTCATTGTCTACATTGTCGCTGTCTTGTATACCGTAATTTTCGGACTATAAGCCGCGCCTTTTTCCCCATTTTTCGACGCTGCGGCTTATATAACGGTGCGGCTAATCTATGGATTGTTACAGCTAACGGCCACTAGGGGACCTCCTAAATCTATGGGTTTTACAGGTTACAGTCCACCACCTTTAACTCTATGGGCTCTATGGCCGGTCCGCGCCCCCCACCTTTAAGCGGCGGGCTCCAGCAGGAAAAGCTGGAGGCCGGAAAAGAGTGAGACAGGTAGCGCGCAAAAGTAAAAGTGGAACCGAGAGTGGTACGAGAGACAGAACGAGAGCAAGACAGACAGACATTACGAGAGCGAGACAGTTTGTCCCCGTACCACTGGTTGAAAACCGCTGCTGTAGATCACTGCCGGTACGTGCGCTGGGAGCGCACCGTTTAAGTTTGAAAGTTGAAAAGTTTGTGTGTCTGAAACGCTATGTGACACAGTACAGTTTACACAGCACATGTTCTGTAGCTACTATTGCACTAAATGGTAACACTTGAATACGTTATGCAAATATGCAACTTGTTTGTTGAAATGTTAATAAATGGGAGCTTCCTCAAACAGCCATCTCTTTCCCGACAATCCCCTCTGTGCACGAACCCTTACATATGGTAATGAAACATTAAAACACCTGCGGCTTATAGTCCAGTGCGGCTTATATATGTACACATCATTCAATTTAGCTGCTGCGGCTTATATTCAGGTGCGCCTTATAGTCCGAACATTACGGTAATTAATTGTATAATTATTTGTTTGTTTTACTTTGATGTGGGTTCTTTTTTTCTGTTTCTTTTTTTTTCAATGTTTATTTTCATGGCTTTGTTGTTTAAGTTTTATTGATAAGCATTTTTTTTGGTTTCGCCCATGTGGGCATGTGCGGAGGGAGGGAGGGAGGGAGGGAGGGAGGGAGGGAGGGGGGAGTGTAGTGAGTGTACTGTGATATTACAATATCAATGAAATGGCATACTGTACACTATAATGAAATAAAAAGACTTGTAAAAAATAATAATAATAATAATAATAATAATTTCAGTTTAAAGAAAATTGAATATGGCTGGCTAGAAATGATAAGCCTACTTTGTCCAGGTGTGTGCAAGGTTGATGACTCATTGTTCAAAAAATAACTGGAAGTCTATAGGGGAAACGTCTCCTTGCGTTGTGCTGTGTTATTAGAATAGAAACGTCTCTGAAGCAGTGTTAAACTCCCCGGTGTTTTTAGTCCTGCTGATTAGTGATTCTAATTTTGGGAATCCAACAGCGCGTTGCCACGGCGTTCCCTGAGCCTTCACGGATCACGAAGAAGCACAAATGTCTTTTGACATTTCTACAATTTTTTCAGGGTTGAAACAACAATGCAGCAGATGGTGAGACATAAGACTCATCTATTTATTGGGCTCACAAGCATTACTAAACGGCCATTAGGGCGGGACCACCAGCAGGTTATCACAGTTTCATAGAAAGTGGCTCTTGCAAACAGTAGCTGTGCTGTTGATATAGGCGGGGAATAGATTAGACTAGATTTAAAAAACGATTGTAAAAGGGGAAGTCATTGCACTCAGGTATTTAAGCACTCTGGGAGTTCGGTCTTCAGCAATCTTTGATCAATATCAGCCCGAGGATGATAAGCTTCTGGAGATAATGGGCAATATTCTCCTTTCCCATCTCAATTCTGAATTGTTAACGATCTGATTTGAAACTTGAGATGCGAAAATTGAGTTAGTTGAGAGACAACAATGTAAAGCCACAAGATTGTTTCACAAGATACTAGTTTATAAGATTTCATCATCAGACTGTTGGGATTGCATTTCAACAAAAGTATTCCGCCTTTTTTGTTCCAAACTAAACAAGTCTAACTTGGATAAAAACCAAAGCTGGCTCGAAAACCAACACGCAGTTCCAATCCAAGAAAATCCTGCCTAAAAAAAGCACAATCTGTTTAAAGAGATTATCCATATGTTACTTTAAGTACACGGGATGTTGGTCAATGGCTAGTTACTAGCGAAGTAAGCACAAACCGAAACCAATTGAGATGTTAGGCGAGTATGCTCCTATAGAGTGACACTGACAAACAGTGCAAACACAACATTACAATACATCACCTGCTGTACCTTTAAAAACCAAGTTAAGGGGGAAGAATTCAACATGTCCACACTTTAAAGCCCACCGGGGAAAGCACCATCCGGAGAGGTGGAGGACCAGCTCATTATCTGTGGCATATGGGCTCTAGGGAGGCGCTATCGTTTTATTTGTAAGGGAGGACACCGTCACGCTCCCACACACCCGCTGAGGAGAAGCAATAGCAATTCTGAATACCCCCCATTGACTTCCAATCACACACACTGACTCACGAGACTTTACATGTCCACACACACTTTTGCTTTTCACGTATGCACAACTACAAAACGTTTTTATCATCTCCTAGTTTTTATCCATTTCAATGTTTCTTTAAGAGACATGCAGGCTTGGTTACATGTTATCAGGATAGGGCGGCTCGATTATGGCAAAAATCATAATCTCAATTATTTGGGTCATTAATTGTAATTGCGATTATTAAATGCGATTATTCATTGACTTTGAAAACAGCCATTTATTGGAGAAAAAAATTTGAACAGTATGTTTTTAACAGTTGATTACCTTGAACTTTAAAGAGGACCTATCATGCTATATTTGAATAATATAGTGTAGGACCATACCTATATAAGGCATATTTATACTTTTTATTTTTCAAAATACCAAACAGATCATGCATTTTAGCCATTCCTCATTTCGCTCAATTTAACACTGTCTTTGCATCATGGGCTGATTCTGTGAGAACAGCACCATCTACAGGCCCGGCATATGTACTACAGCGTCTCCAGCGCTTTCCAACGGCAATGTCCGTGGCTGTCTCCTCCTGATTGGTGGAGTTGGCCCAATAGCCGTAGCGCCACTTCTGTGATGTCATAGAAGTGTTCAAATCTGGATCAGTCTGTATCAGATCCGTTGCAGCCCCTTTTTAAGAGATCTGGGTATGGAGGAAAATAGAGAGGGTTGTGTTTTCTGACACTTGGTGAGTTCCCTGGAACACCGGGGACACGTATTCATGTATAAAAGACGTACAAAAGTGCATTTTGCATGATAGATCACCTTTAAGTATAATTCAACTGAAAACCCCCCAAAAAAAAAAAAAGTCATAATCATAAAAAAATAATCGTTTTATTTCGATTACGTTGTTCTCGTAATCGTTGCAAGCCATAATCGTAATCGCGATTAAAATATGATTAATTGAGCAGCCCTATATCAGGATATACAAAAGGGTGACTGTATTCCCTTACAGTCACATCAAATAGACATAATCAGGTTACTGTTTCATTTCTGTTAGAAAAATCTCACTCGACACCAGCTTGAGTTTTAACAGCAGGAGGTTACCTGTAAAACAGAGTATTTGTTAGTCATCTCAGATTTCATCTCCGCTTTTTTAAACTGTAGTATGTGCTCATGGGTTTCATTGTTGGTGTACAGGCTGAATATACTCAATGAAAGGCAGGTGTTCCTATCAATACAATCATTTCTGATCCTAAATATCTTGATTTCTTCTTGTCTATGGTCACATTGGTCTGCTCTCTCTCTTCAGTAAAAAACATCTTATTCATTTTTATTTTCTCTTGTATTTATTGGCATTGCATTTGATATTGAGGTAATCAAAAAGTAACAGAGTAGCTGATACTCAGATAAGGTTACTAGACACAGCTTTATTTATAAAGCACTTTAAAACCTCCAGACCAAAGTGCTGCACAGTCAAGAAAAACAAACACACATCACAGGCCACAGCTCACACACCATAAAACAAGTACAAGTAAAAAGCAATAGACAATTTAAATGCAATAAAAGCAACTATCTAAAAGATGTCGCTGAGGAGAAGAGGTGGGTTTTAAGAAGATAACAAATCTGTGCAGCGTCGTCACTTTAAACTCACCGTGTGACTCATCGGTCTCTGCATTAGCATGCAGAGGATGTATTGGGCTCTGACTCACTGAATATCATGTTTTAGTTCTCCTTATTCTAGTCTGTTTGGCTTTCACTGGTTTTGTGTGGGAAAATAGATGTATTTCTGCATGTCTGACAACTCGTGTGGGTCTGTTGGAATATGAAATGGTGTGTGTGTGTGTGTGTGTGTGTGTGTGTGTGTGTGTACCTCCCTTATGGGGACAAAATGGAGGTCCCCATAAGGGTAATCATTAATTTTAGGGTGAAGACTTGGTTATGGTTAAGGTTAGGAAAAGTCTTCAGGAAATGCATGTAGGTCAATGTAATGTCCCCTGAAGTGATATACATTGTGTGTGTGTGTGTGTGTGTGTGTGTGTGTGTGTGTGTGTGTGTGTGTGTGTGTGTGTGTGTGTGTGTGTGTGTGTGTGTGTGTGTGTGTGTGTGTGTGTGTGTGTGTGTGTGTGTGTGTGTGTGTGTGTGTGTGTGTGTGTGTGTGTGTGTGTGGGTGTGTGTATATATAAACGAGAGCATATGGCTGCAGCTAGCAATGTGCCATTATGCTGTTAATGTTTCCAGCTGAGTAACAGTGCTCACACAGACTTAATGCAGTGCTGGCTAATAGAAAGAGATACTGCTGAAAACACACTCTCAACAGCCTATTAATATAATAGGGTGGGTGGGAGGAGGGAAAGGGGAGGAAAGGAGGGAGGGGAAGAATGAAAGGGGAGAGAGAGGGAGGAGAAAGAGGGATGGAGGGTTTTATTTGCATATAATATGTTGGCGAGGAAACAAGGTAACGTTGAATATTTATAATGTGATGTAAAGATTAAAGGGATATGGATAGAGACGCTATAAGAAAAGTGATACATGGTATGACTACATACAAATCCCCCAACATATGGGATACAGTATCAATACACTCTCTTCGAACTGTTCCCTTCATTAACCTTCAAACCATGCAAGTGCTTCTCAAAACATCATCTCGAATTAAACCAGAGTTGTATTGAGCAACAGTGTGATCAAAAGGCCACGCAACATTATAACGGCAGAGATGTTTGGGCAGTTCTTCTCTTTCCAAATCCTCAGCGCTTAGCACCCGCCCCTTTTCACTCAGAAAAGCACTTTCCTCCAACCATCAATCCACTTATTGTATTCAGCTGAGCATCTTTTCTCTTCGAATACCTTCTTTCTACTCCTTTAGACAGGACACTTGACTCTCTAAAAAACGTTCATCTTGCCTCCATTGCACTTTTATTATTTCATCGATTTCTTTTAGTTGCCGTAGACACAAGAGAAATTATCTTTTTGGCTCATTCTTCTTTTTCTTTCGCAAAAAAAATTATCATCAGTTTTTATACTTTCCACATCTCCCTTTCATCCGGCGTTGAGAAATGCACTTGGTTAAGGTCAGCTCAATTTTGCTGCTGCCACCAAGTGTTTAATTAATAATGACTGACATTTTAATTTGCAATGAATTATTACCAGTTTTGCCAATGAATGCAGAATGAAATAATAATGACTCAGCCTAAACCCCAGGCTTTCACATCTGATGTCCACACACTGTTTTTGTGGAATAAATAGTGCACGATGAGAGTGGTTAGAGCAAAGCCTGGTCAAAATATATTTAACACCACGTATCAAAGGGGCCTTATAATTAATTCTCCTTCTTAAAGTGTGTTATAAAGGTTTTAGTGTATGCAAATGGTCTTCAAAGACTTAAATCTCAAAGTTTCTCTCCCACACACTCCCCCCCCCCCCTGCCAGACACCCCTTCGTTTACTTCTGTAACATAGTGACATCACTACGTAACACTCACGATTATATTGGCTACTGCTCCAGCACATTGTACGTGATAGGCTAAGGGGCGGGACATCTCTAAGCAGTCGACCAATAATTTACTCTTAAATACTTAAGTGCAATTTTTAAATGTTTGTATTTTATTTGAGTATTTCCATGTAATGTTACATTCTACTTCTATTTCACTACATTTAAAAATATATATTGAATTTTTTAGCTAAACTACATTTATTTGAAAGAGTATAGGCATTAGTTATTATAATACAATCTTTAAAATATGATTTTGTAATGTTGTGTTCAACAAGTACTTTGACTTTCTGTTTTCAAAAATATATTGTCATGCAAATTGGTATTTGTACTTTTACTTTTTACTTGTAATAGAGTAAAATATCTGAGCACTTCTACCACCTCGGTTTATTTTGTTGGTAGTCTGTCATAACTGAAGAAATTGCTTTAAGGCATTTGGAGCATTTGGTGATTTTCACCCAAATGCTGTCATGTGCTAATTAAAAACAAATAAAAACAACTTTCACACGTCACTGCTCTGGAGGTGAAACATTCCTGTCAGTCCCTTCTGTCTGTCATTAATCAAAAGGTGCCCACGTTCCATTCCCCGACCTCATCTCACTCGCTGCGTTTCATCTCCACCCTCGCTCCCCTCCGTCTCCCCTCTCTTCACTTATTTACACCTCTGTCCTCACACCCCCGCAGGTGTTCTGTCCCGTCTCTCCTCAAAGCTCCCAAACCCCCGAACACATCTCTTCCATTCAGAGAGAAAGGCAAACGACTTTGATCGCTTGACTTCAAAAGCCTCGGAGCTGGAGTCACTCGTGTGAAATTCACAGAAAGCACAAACAGAAATGAGCCCGTCTCTAAATGTCTGCCACCTCAAGTAACCTGAATCCATGTTACTGTGTTTACTTCATGTTTGTGCATTGGTCAGTTCTGCCAGTTTGGACTATTTGTTTCAAGGACAACGCGTATTTTAGACTAGTGGAAGAAGAACATCCAGTATATTGATTTTAACTGTTTGTTTCTTCATAAACCTTTTATTTTTGCAGCTTTAATTCTCTCGTAGATTCACCAAAAGTTAGCCTTAGATGACGCCTCATTTTCCTGAAGTAATAATGCGCTTTGAGAAAACACATATTATTTATCTTCGTTTCCCCCCCCCTTATGTTGGTGTTCGCGGTCAAATTTGACCGGTCCTGTTTTAACTGCTATTACATTAACAAAAAAACTATTAATCATAACCAAATTTCATTTAACAACCTTTCAAACTGTACATATTGTATCAGACTACTGGTATACATGAACAACTGCAGTAAATATACAAAGAATAGACACTGAACATGTATTGTGTGTGTGTGTGTGTGTGTGTGTGTGTGTGTGTGTGTGTGTGTGTGTGTGTGTGTGTGTGTGTGTGTGTGTGTGTGTGTGTGTGTGTGTGTGTGTGTGTGTGTGTGTGTGTGTGTGTGTGTGTGTGTGTGTGTTATCTGATCTGGATGGTTACTAATTCCTTTGCTTTATGGCGGTCATATGACCGGGAACACCATGGGTGTTACAAAGTCGAGTAAATCATCCAAAATTCAATGAAAGTGGTGATCAGCAATTTCACATGTTCAAATGTCTACTGTGAAGGATATCATAAAGCGTTAATGCAATCGAATGTAAAACAAAAAAGTTATGATTGATGAATCGGTCAGATTTGACCCGAACAGGAGGGTTAAGAGAAATGTAACCAGCTAACCTGATTCGTCTTGCAAAAAGAAAATAATTTTACAATGCATATCTTTAAAAAACTGTTATCTCTATAATACAAGATTTTTCTCTTTCTCACACTACACACTCTTTCTACACTATACATCAAATCTTTCCATGTTATTCTTTTATAAAGTTAGACTACTTTACAGAAAGGATTTGTTCATATTTCATTTCATTTTTGCATGTATTCAATATTTTATTCCTACTGTATAATCAAGGTGAAAATGTATATTTTGTGAAGCTGTTGGGAGTATTTTCTGATTGATTTCGTGTTCAGATATCAAATTTAGCAAGTATGTAATAAGTTGATGCCTTATTTGCATTTTCAAATATATCCTTTTAGAAACGTGTGCATAATGTAAGTTATTAACTGGGGAAGTTTCATGGTGATATCCTATTATTGAACATAGTGTCTCCCTCTAACACACATTATCTTCTAACACATTGATTATGTATTGGTTTGTAGATTAATCAGTAACACTTTATATTAAGGTACTGTAGTGCCGAGGACCTGGAGTCGGAGGCGGTGCAATGGAGATGTGAAAGGATACTTTAATAGAGAGCAGAATAGGACATGTTGTCGGGTCGCAGCCCGGGTCGACAAGAGAAAGAGCCAAGAGGGCACACACCATATATAGGCAACACATAAAATGTCCGTGCGGGAACAATAGCCGCAACTGTAGTTCCCAGTTTGAATTATGAACCCAGTGTATAAATAGGTGGTCACCACAGTACACAAATTAACCATCAAGTAATTGTTAATTAACATGCATATTAGCAGTTTATTGGCTTTTTAGTAGTCATTATAAAACACTTGTTATTAATGCCTTATTCTACATGACCAGATTCTACAAGTAATAAGCCATTAGTTGAGAGTTTTTCCTCAATAACCCTTTAATTAGTTCTTATTTATTGCAAGTAAGGAAATTGTTGTACATGAGTTTTGGTCTTAATATGTTCTGCTCAATATGGGCCTAATAAGGCAGAAACCACACGAATAGCAATCCTCCCATAATAACACTTAACAAATCTGATCTCTTCTTATGTAACAAGACATGAAACTATAAGTGTTAATTGTGTCTAAATAACTCAAAATTAGGTATTCATATCTAAGAACATGTTCCTTATTTTAAATTGAAGTCTTGTTCATAACCAATAAGCTAGCAGTTTGACTCTAATTAGGTATCTATATCTAAGAACATGTAGCCAATAAACTGCTAATATGCATGTTAATTTACAACTAGTTGATGGTTAATTGGTGTACCTTAATATAAAGTGTTACCGATTAATCTTACAAAAAGAGCAACAGGATAATCCAGAATCGTGACCAAACACGATTGTGAAAGTGTTCGCCATATCTCATGCCAATGCTACACCTCCCCCCCCTCTCCCTCCATCTGTCACCATAATGTCCATTTTCCCCCACGTCATTCTCACCCACCTCCCTCTCCCATCTCCCTCTCCCCTCTCCCTCTCCCATCTCCCTCTCCCCTCTCCCTTGCTGTTTCACACATTGTCTGTCTCTCTGTTCCACCGAGCCACTCCTACTCTCTGTACCACACTGCGTTCAAACCCAGAGGAAAGTGAACCAAAAACATGAAATACATGATGGTATTTTTATTCAAATATGTGCTTTAGATAAAGGATGTTTGCTAGACTCCTTACAGCTTCTGATGGGAAGTTAGAAAGAGTCATTAGCTTTAAAAAAATGTTTAACGAAACCATACTTAGAAAGTATGAAGATGTCAGGTAGATAGGTAGGTTTTGCTCATGTTAGATCGTTGTGTTGACTTTTGATTTTGTTTTGTGTTTTTTTTAATAAGGGGCAGGTTAAATAAGATTTTCCCAATCGGTACCACTTTCCATTATGGGCTACAAAACTGCGTTGAGTGTACATATTTTATTTTTAGAATAATTGCCATGAGTGAAATAAACGAATGAATAAATAGATACTTCACTCTATAATATATTATTTTTGTCAAAGTGAAAACATCTTCAAACAACTGTGATTTCTGCTATTTCTTTTGGCAAAATTTGATTTAAATGGCGTTATATTTTGACATTGTCCAATACTCATCTATTGCCCCCCCTCCATGTTCTCACGCCCCATCACTCGTCTGATATCTTGATGAGCCGTCTGCCTTCAAATGACATGTAACCTCACACAGCAGTAATGCCTGAGGAAGCAGCTGGTGGATGCCAACACCCATTGTAGCGGCGATCGTGTTAGCATTGACGCGCCACCTGCACCGCTTCGCTGATCTTTATCCCACATACTAATTTTCACATATAATTGATGTGACTTTCATTGATTGGCCTCATGCTTGGTGTGAAAGCAGCAAAGACTCCCATGGAACCCGTCTGTGTGTTTCCTGCTTTTATTTTGAAAAGTGTTGGATTTATACTTCCTGTCTTTGTGTTTCCCGCCTTTTTCCCCGTCTGCCACACCCTGATTGTTTGCGTGTTTTTACCTGCCCTCTACCAGCTGTTTCTTATCTATGTGATTAGTTATGGTGGTATTTAAGTCTTCTGTTATTATTTGTCAGATCTTTGTATATCGCCTCTTTAAAAAGTTCTGTTTGGTTTTGCCATGTCTTGCCCTGGATTCCTGAAATAAAGGTATTTTTCACTGAAATGTTGACTTCAACTAAATGTATTATGTTAACAGTTTGACAATAGTAGGTTCAACTTAATATTATTGCTTTCAACTAACTTCATCAGTTATGTGAAATCTGTTGACTTAATACATTTAATGAAAGTCAACGTTTCAGTTTTTCAGTGTACCTTTAACCGGTTAAGCCCCATATCCCCCGCCGCCGGGGGCTACAGGCTTTTTTTCACGAAACTGTGTCTCAGGGCTTCTTAACATTTAATTAACTATGAATGTGTCATACCCACTTAACGGGAAGAAACTCAGCTAACTGACGATACGAACCATTTTTACCCAAACAAAAAAAATCTATATGGATTCTGACTTTTCTAAATCCAACTCACAGGTGTATCAATGCTTTGAGAAAAAAGATTATGAATTTACCCCTTTTAGAAGTGAAGTTATAGTCATTTGTTCTAGGAATGTCATTTTAGAGCCTGAGACTTGAAAAACAGGCTTGGGGCTTAACAGGTTAAAGTCTTTGCCTTGTCCTATACTTGGTTCCACCCTGTTTCGGTGAGAGGATGATCTTTAAAAATCTCCAAGAAACTATTGTCAAGTAGCTCAGGAGATTCGGGCTGTACAGACAAAATGTATACGTCTGATTTTGCTCTAAAGAAACTGCTAAAATTCCCGCTGCTCATAATATACAATTCCTCTAAGAAATGATAACAATTCCAACCACTTAGCAAGTCAATGCTATTCTGGCATCAGGCGTGCCATTTATCCTGTCCAATTTCAAACAATCTGTTTGCTGTTGTAATAAAAGAGGCTTTAAACACCTGTCATCAATAAAAGGTAAAATGGACGGCTGAAATCCGTGCTCTGTGCCACGGGAGGAGAGCGAAAATTGGACTCATATTCCCCAGGTGGATAAAAACATGACTTCAAAATCAATGCTAATATTGCCCCGAATCTGTGAGAACAGAAGACTGTGACTCAGCATATCGACTTTAAATAGTGACAAAGTGTCAGTGTTGTGCTTACAGCTAAAGTTATTTCAGGTTAAGCTCATAATTTATGAATTACCTCCGACTAGGCATCAGGTTTTGTGGGTAACAATGGCTGTAGCAGCATTATGAAACCTGACGGACTGATTCTGAAGTGAGCACATTGGGGACACCCTGCCGGTGTGTTTTCCCTCACTGTGTGCTCCTAATGCAGTTTGTCTCAAGTTTTCTACTTCGTTTCACATCGCGCTCTCCTAATGATGACAGTAATGAAAGGTGATGGATCTGCTGTCACACACACTTGCACATACCTTCCTTAAGTAGGCAGAAAACTGCTCCACACATAAACACACCGCATGTGGGTTGGATATCGAGGCACGCAGGGAGGAATACTGGGTGGATTTATAAAGCATTTCGCCAATTCAGCAATGGGAGGTGAACTCATAATTGGAGATTTGGATTGTATATTCGGAGGAGTGAAATTATTCCATTCAAATTGGCTCAGACTGGCATGAGTCATCACAAAACATATTTGCATGTTATGCCATTAAATGCCAATGAGCATGACAAGAGAAAAGAAAACACCCTCCATTAAGATTTTTTAGCAAAGAAATGTCAGAAAATGAAAATATAAGCATCCATTATAATCCCCTCTCATCCTCATCTCGCTCCGGGACTTTATTTATTTTCCGTGTGTGTCTCAGTCCATCTGTCAGTCTGTTTCTGAGAGGGACAGTAATATGATTCCCACCACAGGACACCACGCTTTGGAAATAACTCAATCTGATATAATAAAGATTTTATCCCAGGACACAAAAGCCTTCCTACCTACGAGACAGTCTTTCCTTCAGTCCAATAGTCACGTTAACTTCTGCAGTTGGAGGATAATCAAAATGCTATTTGTCATTTAGACAAATAAAGGATAATTGCTGCCCTGCACATTAATTGAATCATCATCAGCAGCACAATCATTAGCCTTAATTGAGGGAAAGTGATGGCATAAACAAGCCACAAAATAGCATTGTTAGTGAATTCAAACCAGCAAGCGTGACGTTGATTGGAGGAGGTGAGCAGCCTATCGCGGGCTGGAGAAACCCTGCAGCTGTCAATCATCTAAGTAGATCAGCACACAGCTGGCTGCGTATACAAGTGATACTAAATGTTATCCACAGTCACTGCAGAACTAATTTAGCACCATGTCTTGGTCTCTTTCCAATTTTACACTGCATCCAGCAACCTATGATTTTCTCTTAAAACTACAAGCAGTGATTAGATCCAATAACCTCACTAATACAGTAAGGTAGGTAAAAAGAAAAAAAGGGATTTGTTGATGAGCCAAAATACTACATTGCTGTGAAATAATAGGGAAGGAATAACAGATATACAGTATATATATAATAAAAGTATATTTATGTTTTGGAGTAAACCACAATGCAAGACTACAGTATGTGCATGTGTTTCTATGGTTACAATACGTGTTATAAAGGAACACATGCATACATTAAATTGACACTGTAATCCCCCCCCCTCCCCATATGTTATGTGTTTCGTATGACCATTGTCCTTTTTTGTTTGTCCTTGTTTATATTGTTTTGTGTGTTTTAAAAATGTTTAAGAAAAAATCTAAATAATGAAATATTATTTAAAAGGCTTTGTTTGATGAACACCACACCATTTATCAAATGATTATGAAAAATATGGAAATACAGAAGGGTCAAGCCTCTTTGGGGCAGCTTCAAAACAGGTGCCACACAACATACCTTTTACTAGGACTTGAAAAGTACACAAATACTGTCAAAAGCCAATTCTGCTATCAAAAATACTCAAGCACAGCCTAGAGAAGGGTTGCTTCATTGGTACAGTATACTGCAGTATGTCCTGTAACATGACGCTTTACCCTGCTCAGAGCCAGAGTACTTTCTACGAGAGAGAAAAACTCTCTCGTAGAACTTTGCAGAAGTCGCTGTGGACAGCTGTTCCTCTCGATGTCCGTCAATCTCCCGCCAACCTTCAGGCCTGTCTTTATCTCTGCTTATCCCGTCTTTCTGTCTGTCAGACTGCAAGAGATGCAGCTCTCTCACATTATCCTGTGACACAGCAATTTCCCTCTGGACTGTTATTGAAAAACACCCAAGTGGCGAAAAAGAGATGCATGACTGTGACCCTCTCACAGCGACACAGACTCAACAAAAGGGAAAATACAGAAAGTGATTCGGAACGACACCCCTCTTCACTTCACATCACTTCTGTCTCTTCCCTCTCCTTCTGGCACTCATGCCTTCCACTTTCCTCTTGTCTGGTTTCGTCCTTTGCTAATCTACTCCATCCAACTCTACTTAACTTTTATCCAGCCGCATATATCAATGACAAGGTGAGGCAAACTGAGGAATCATTTAAAGAGGACATATGTGTGCCTCTACTGTGACATGTTGACCTGCTTTGTCCTTGAAAAATGCAACGGTTGGAAGTTAACGTGGAAGTGAACGGACTAGGTTGGAATGACACCACTTTACCAGTGGTGCGAAAGAATGGACAAAGGCATGCGAACTCACAGCTAGTTAGCAGCGACAAGGATTCCAAGGAACAGGAGGGCTGTGTAGCGGGTGATACATCTACAAGTGGTAGTCCTCCCTGGAACTCTCTGGGTGCAAAGCCTAAGAGTAAATCAATTCCATGGGATTTGGGAGGACGAATAACAGGCAGAGCCCAGCGCTCTGAAATCTGTGATGCGACCGGCTGGCCTGCATTGTTATCACCCAGGAAGAGCGCCTCTTCAACCCCTAATCATACAAGGAAACAGCCGTGGACAGCTGCTAAAGGGAGAACTACAAACAATCCTCCTAAACCACAGAGTGTGCCAATCCAGTACAGATACGATCCACTGACCCAGAAACGGAGAACTCTTTCTGATGATGTTGGGTTCAGAATTCCAGAAAAGACAGACAACTTCTAAGATGAACTATTTATTGTAAAGAGAGCAAAATATATATTTTACTTGGCCATGGACTCATCAGGTTTTTGGGAATCACAGGCAGCAAAAATTGTAACCACCAAATCCTTGAACCTCGTGCGACAATACATTTTATTACACAGGGCGTTGCCCGTACATTTAGGATTGGTCAAGACTAGCTGAAGAGATACCATGGTTTAGACTTGGTTCTCTTTGGTTGGTGCGCAGACTCAGATAGAGTCTCTTGGCAACACAATCCTCCAAACAGCATTCGGCCGGCCTGTGGAAGTCCCTCCCTACTCTGGCACCATCATACATCATTTGTTTTGATGAAGCTTCTACAGAAAAGTGTAATCTTGGTTATACTGATTCCCAGCTATGCGCGGGCGCGGAGCTAACCCAGGCGGCCAAGGCCATAGCCTCAATTACTCAATTGTTTTTACAGTGCCTGGATCTGGCTTCTGCTACTTTCTATTGCAAGCTGAAAACTTTCTTCTGACTATTCCCCTCGTTGGTATCTGACCCATCAGAACCTGGGATTAGTGATTGTGTCCATTTATTCCATAGTTATAGCAATCTAATGAGCATAATAAGCATATCATGTAATAATAAGAATCAGTCTTGTAATGTTATATAAAAATAGACTCCACAAGGACCTGGGTAACCTGTCCTCTTCACACAGCAGGGTAAGGACCAACAGCTACTCCAAAAGTAAAAGGCTAGAGGGAAAGCTAACGACAGGGCCTGAAACTCTGATTGTGGGTGACTCTGCTGTAAGAGATGTAAAAAGTCTGTCGAGTAAGAACAACACCAAAGTACTCTGTTTTCCCAAGGATATTGTCTCTGACTTGGCTGAGAAGATCCTGCATATTGGGGCTGAACATCCGACTGTGAAGAATGTGGTACTGCACATTGGAACAAATGATGTTATGAAACAACAGTCAGAGGTGCTGAAAAAATACTTTAAATGTTTGTTGGGAACTGTCAGCTCTCTAAATGCAGAGGTGTTCATCAGTGGCCCTCTACCGCCAGTCAGAAGAGGAGTGGAGAGATTCAGCAGACTGTTTGCACTGAACACCTGGCTTTCAACTGCCTGGACTGACCATTCTGTCCATTTTATTGACAATTTGACATCTTTTTTAAGGCAGATGAACAAGTCAGGAGTGAAATTGTTTATCTCTAACATATTCAACTGCCTGCGTCAGATTGATGACGCTCCCCCGTCTTCATCACTGTGCCTACGTCAACCACCCCACCCTTTAAGGCAGCATCTGCGGTCTCCAAAGCCTGATAAGAATGTGTGTGTACAAAACGCAGCAAACTCTAACTGATATGTGCCGGGTCCAGACTCAAGGGCGTATGTATGGCACTCGAGATGCCTGGATAACTTAATAACAAGTTGACAAAAGACAAAGAACATATATCACTGCAATACTTCTGCAAATTGAAGCAAAGATTGCTTTGACTGCACTAATTGCAAATCTCCTCTTTTGTTGTGTGTGTGTGTGTGTGTGTGTGTGTGTGTGTGTGTGTGTGTGTGTGTGTGTGTGTGTGTGTGTGTGTGTGTGTGTGTGTGTGTGTGTGTGTGTGTGTGTGTGTGTGTGTGTGTGTGTGTGGCCTAGCATTACTATAGATTACTAAATTTGTTTACACAGTCACGTGTGGGGACTCGCCTCCCTTATGGGGACAAAATGGAGGTCCCCATGAGGGGAATCATTCATTTTAGGGTGAAGACTTGGTTAGGTTTAGGGTAAGGGTTAGGGTTAGGTTTAGGGTAAGGTTAAGGGTTAGGCATGTGTTGGTTATGGTTAGGATAAGTCTCCAGAAAATGCATGTAAGTCAATGTAATGTCCCCTGAAGTGATTTATACATGGTGTGTGTGTGTGTGTGTGTGTGTGTGTGTGTGTGTGTGTGTGTGTGTGTGTGTGTGTGTGTGTGTGTGTGTGTGTGTGTGTGTGTGTGTGTGTGTGTGTGTGTGTGTGTGTGTGTGTGTGTGTGTGTGTGTTATGGCTTTGAAGCTCCCTGTCCACACTCACAATATAGATTGTTTGCATCTATACAAAACCAGGTGGACACACTAAAGCAGATTTCCGTGCAGTCACACCTACGTTACTCATCCCCACACACACATTTATATGCGTCATTCACACATGAGCGCTCTCACTAGAAGAGGTGGAAAGCAGGTAACAGGGAGGTTAACAGCGTTGTTGAGCTGTCCACTATTACCCAGCATGCACTTTGACTGGCAGCCCACATCACTCCAGCTCTCATCTTCCTGTCTCCTGCCGCTGCCATTATTCACACACCGTTTTCTCCCGCTTACACACACTTGCTCACTCTTTTTTTACCATCTCGATATATATTTCCGCCTCTTCAGGTTCTTTGATCCGCTCGGCTGTTTGATCTTTCCGCGTGCCACCCTTTCCTTTCTTTCTATCGTTTTTTTTTTTACAAAGCAGCTCTGCCTTAACCGGCATCATCGACGTCTCCACTGATCTCAAACTTCTCTTCTCGGAGCAAACATACAAATTTGAGATCTTAGGGCCCTACTTTTTCTTCTCAAGCTTTAACTGTAATTGTAACCATACAAGGAGTGTGATAGCAAAGACGCTTATATAAGAGAAGATCTTTGAAGATAGACGTGGAGCGGAAACATGAAAAAGAGAAGAATAAAAGGTTGTTCGGGGGAGGGGAGGAAGAGGGAAAAAGGTACAGATGTATAATTGATTACTTCACCATTTCATTAAATATATATGGAGAGATCATGATGTTAGCACAATGCATCTTCAAGGATCCCTCTTTCTCTGATGTGACGAGTGCAAACACACACACACACACACACACACACACACACACACACACACACGCTGCCGCACATAAAGACATGGACACACAGACACACACTTTCTTGGCAGGAGAATCAACTATTACAGTGTCTGTCGGTCATTACGCCTTATTCCCACGGTGATGGATGTAACACTTTGTGGCGCTGGAAAATGTGTTTTGGAAATGTGTTTGGAATTGCTTTGCGGCAGCACTGAATGCTTTTGGAATGAGATCATAACAGGCTGAGAGCCGCTGTAATACCATTGTGGAGCAAGTGGCACAGCGCCGCTTCCACGTAAGTGACCGAGTGGTGTGTGTGTGTGTGTGTGTGTGTGTGTGTGTGTGTGTGTGTGTGTGTGTGTGTGTGTGTGTGTGTGTGTGTGTGTGTGTGTGTGTGTGTGTGTGTGTGTGTGTGTGTGTGTGTGTGTGTGTGTGTGTGTGTGTGTTGTCAAGGTGCGTTACTTATATGTGACAGCTGCATATGTGCGTCATATAGCAGATTGATGGTTCAGAGTGTGTGTTTATGTGCGTGTCACAGCGAGATTGCACTTATTGTGACTTTGACAATTAAATATGTATTTGCCTGCAATTCTGTGCTAAGTGTGAGCGTTATACCGTCTGCACCTGCATTACGCTGACAGCTGGGAACCTCGCATCTCAGGGAAATACGATTTTCTCCGTTCATGCTTTTAAGAAAGCAGGGGGTTGACGCTATGACCCAGGTTGGACCGGGTTATAGTATGTCATCCGATGGAAGGATGACAGCTAGGTAATGGTGTGAAGGTCCACTGAAGAGAACTGGATACAGTGATGGAGCAAACATACACATTTGAGGTCTTAGGGGCCTACGTCTTCATCACAAGCTGTACTGTAATCTTACCCACAGTTACAAAAAGTACCCAAATCATCCCGGGTCTTTGACACCATGAAGGTGTGGCTTGAATTGTTCTAAAGCCCCGCCTCCAATCTGCCATTCAGTTGAATGAGTGTAGTGAAAGGAACTCTGGATTTAGTGGATTTTACTCTTTTAAACCCTAGTGATTTTAATAAGTGCTATTCTAATGTTCATATGGATATAAACATAGATGGATACGATATGGATGGATATGGATAGACCTCGAAAAAAGATATATATGCAGATTTACAGATGTCTCTTTTACAATGTAGGTCAGTGGGAAGTCATATTTTTGCACCCAATGACGTCACAGACTGACATGGTAGTTGTAGTCCAATCATTTGGTCACTACAAAAATGTGCCCGCCCAACTTCCTTAAGGTTTAATAAAGATCAATAAACTGAGACTATACTCAGAGGGAACCTAAGCCCCATATGATATTTTCCTAGCAGTTCCTAAAAGATGTGTCTTGGTCCACATTGCCCATTTGCTGACTCCATGAAGTCCTGCTCAGTAAATGTTCCTCCATTTCTGTATTTTAAACATTAGTAATGTGTATGTGTCATTAGTGTTTTGTAGTACTCATATCACATAAGACTGAATATTGCCTTGAGATGCTATTTTCCAACCGTCAGTGTTTTTTTCCGGGTGCTTTACAGATATCTGACGCGGTACTGTCAGCAGCAAGGAGATCCCCGGGGAATGTCAATACACAATTACCTTGTATTGTTATGTGCCTAAAACGCACCAGAAAAAACAAGAATATTACACAAATACTGCCTCAGGGAGGAGAAACGTACGCTCAATGGCTCACACGCTAAGACTATAAGCAGCGATTGTTTTTTATGAACCAGCCCACGAGTTTGAAATAATGCATGATTTATGTGACAGAAATGTATACACACACGCTTAACACAGATATGAACTTCAAATGTCGGATATTTGCATATATATCTTGTAATCTTTTATAAACAGTACAGTCAGAAAAGTGGTAAAGCTGCAGTCATCCCCCGCCCCGTGTGTTGTGATTGGTCAACAACTTAGAGATGTCCCGCCCCTTTAGCCTATCGTGTACAATGTGTTGGAGTGCTAGCCAATAGAAGCGCCAATGTTACATAGTGATGTTGCAGAGTAATAAAAGCAGTGAAACCATTGAGACCATTGACATCCACCAAAAAAAATATAACACAATATAGTTAACGGAAAAAAAAAAAAAACCTAAATGGGCCCCTTTAACAATTTAAACTGAGATATGTTATACACACACATTCTTACACACAACATCCTAAACTCAAACTCATAGCAGATGATTGACAAAGTTGCAGTCGTGCTTATTAGGTAACATTTACTTTGATGGACTTTCTGAATGATTTTTCCCAACATGGCTTCATGATGAGAAGCATTCTGTTTTACTTCCCCTCCTGCAGAGTCTCAAACTTTTTTCTCCAGGCTGAGCGGAGAGGAGCAGAACAACTGTCACCTAATGGATGTCAGCTCGCAGCTATTGTAGTAACTCTGTTATCCACGGAGGTACAGGGAGGGATTTAAGCTACGCATAAATAATTGATGAGTACTGATAGCAGAAAATGCTTTAAAAAATACACGTCTGGTAGTTTGAGATCCCACAAAGGATACGGCTGCACACATCTATAAAATGTTCTACTTAAAGATCACTTGGTATAAATGTTGAACTGGACATGTTTAATTCAAATTGGCGTATAATATTGATTTAAGGAGATGGGAAACTCAGGGCAGAAAACACACTTTGTAAAGGAGACGTGAGCATCTGTAATGTTTGCACACGCTGAAGAAGATTTGAGGAGGAGCGTGTTTTAAAATTCATCTAACACACACACAAAGTAAAGTATACTTATCTTATATCTCAGAGAAGCTCAGAATTGATCACAGTGCTGAATATTTTAATTTAAATGGGTTTCCTGCATCTTACATCACTACATGCTACACTGTGTGGACAGTATGACGGATGGTTTGGGGGGGGGAGGGGGTCATGGGTGTTGCAACATCTATGTCTACTCCATGTGAGAAACAACTATATATATATATATGAATCACTAGAAAATACACAAACACACAGTAGGGGTCACACAAACATGACATCTGGAAGGAGATGCCCTTGGGTGGGCATGATTTCATCCGGACTACCGCCTTTAAACATGTCAGAGAGACAAGTGTGTGTGTGTGTGTGTGTGTGTGTGTGTGTGTGTGTGTGTGTGTGTGTGTGTGTGTGTGTGTGTGTGTGTGTGTGTGTGTGTGTGT
>NC_136908.1:59143293-59181211 GCF_949606895.1 Notothenia rossii | reverse complement strand
AGTACGATGGTTCTCACTCCTTCCCACCCTCAGATGTCAGAGCTGGTGGGGACACAGTGTCTTTCTAAAGGACAGCGGGGTGGACACTGGAGGTCAATTATTTGTTAGAGAACCACAGATTTGCAATAGCCTTAGTGTTCTTTTTTTGGTCAAGTTTAACAGCTTGGTATGGTTCAGTATGGCATGACATATTGCTTTAAAAAACCTACAATCACATCATAGGATAAATTGGAGACATGTGAAACGGGACGACCCCATTAGCTATGCAAAGCTTCAAAGTAAGGGCTCGGACGCTACATATAAAGTATTTATATGTTATCTTATAAACTTATTTAGAAAGGGAGATGTATTATATGGAAATATTTACAAGCTAAAAAACAATGGTCCCAAAACACAAAATCTGTCTAAACAGGGTTTTTTTATATATGATTTATTTTTACGATTTTAAATACACAAAGACATCAATACAATGCATTACCCCTGCGATTTCTAACAAAACAACCCCAAGACATAATACTTCAGTTACAATTAGACAATAATGTAATAATGAAATAAATAAAATAATATATATATAATAATAAAAAAAATAAAAAATAAATAAAAATCCCAAAAGGGAAAAAAAAAAAACAGGTTTAAAAAAAAAGGTCACATATAATAAACACAAACACATTACAAGGAAAATAATAAATGAATATATGAATGAACTAAATATAACAGGAATTTGTGTGGAAGTCATTAAGTGTATAAACGCTTTGACAACTGCTCCTTTAAGCACTTTTTAACCTGCTGTAACAACTATGTAAATATGAACAAGCTTTAAGGTTGTGGTAATCATTCGGCATCAAGTTTCATATTTTATTAATTGAATTCCTTCATTTTTATAATGTACGTGGCAATCAGTGCTTGATTCACTACAGTGCAGTTCACCTACCAATAGATGTGGGTGATCAGGCATATTAAAGGATTACTTCCTAAGCCCTGTACTCATTTCCTAAGACGTATAGAGTTGGTCATTATTATTCATTCTAACAAAATCAGCCAATCACCAGGCCACCCAAAGAAAAACAGGAAAACTGTCATTTAAACCCAAACGGTATTTTCCCAAGCGTGCTTGAAGGGAAACGGAGAGTTTAGCTGACACAGCGACGCAGTGACTGATGTGACAGGAAGCAGACTGTTGTGAGTGCCACACATCCTGTACACAAACAGCCACATATGTTTCAAAGCACAGCCATGCTCTGAACCCACACACACACACACACACACACACACACACACACACACACACACACACACACACACACACACACACACACACACACACACACACACACACACACACACACACACACACACACACACACACACACACACACACACACACACACACACACACACACACACACACACACACACACACACACACACACACACACACACACACACGCAGCACAATGCCCCTGAGGGAGGAGAGCGGATCAGACGTCACTGTGTCATCGGAGTTTCAAACGCGGTGAGAAACACATCTGCATACGGCAGAAAAAAGAAAGGGATGCAGAAGATAGAACACGGGAGGGATGACTCGCTCAACAAGCCCTCTGATAACGTGATTATTCTCCAGAACACAGAGCGGAGGACGAAGCTGGGGGAGATTGGAATAGAGAAGTAGAGGCAAACATCTCCAGATGAAGTCATGCTTCCTGTCCCGTTTCTTCAGGACGCTGCGGGGTGCAAAACCCCTCTAGGAATTCCACTTTCTGAGAGTGTCTTCCCACATAGATCCTCTTTCCCCATCACAATATTCAAAAATGAAATGGAATTTATGATTATCAGTGAATTGAATGCTATGATGTTATATTTAACATATAAATAATGCAATTCTGTAAGCCTTACATGTCAAAAGACAGCAGGTCTCAACACTCAGGAGGGTGATCAGTCACAAGGTGCCATGTGACCACACAGTGGGGGATCATTGGTCTGACAGGGTATATGCAGGAATCCTGAAGTCAGGTGTAAGAACTTTTAAGACCTCATTACCACTTGGAGTTCTAACCGGTTACCTTGGCGACACACTTTACCTCACATTGACTATATACAGTATTGATTGTCCTTCCTCCTTATCTTCCAACCATTTGGACGCAAACTTGCATTTCCCCATAACGATGTTGTTTAACAACCGCTATCAAGCAGTGAGCGTGCGATGTCCTGTTCAGATGACGTCAAATCCAACGGGATGCCATAAATAAACTACACAGAATCACACTACACACCTACGCCATGATTACATTCAGGCACACTGTAGAATACAACCTCTTTGGACCATTTATATACTTATTGAAAACAAGCTACAAAATGTAACACCTTGGAAAATGCCGTTTAATACTTTTTCAGACCCCGCGGACCCCCTGTCTGGTCATGGGTCTCTTGTACTCTGACAGGGTCATGGGTCAGTTATCTCATGACTAAGCATGTATTCATTGTAACTGTATAAAAGCTCTCTTCAGTTTGAGTAGTTGCACTCGGCTGTGGAGACATTGCTCATGGTGTTTGCTTCTTTTGTAAAAGATTAAAGGACCAGAAATACATCTCTAATATCAAGAATGTCCACCACACTCACAAAAAGGATTTGAAGGTTTCTTTTTTCCACTCAAACCTACTTTTCATGAATCCATCCATCAGACCTGACTTCCCTCTCCCACCAGGTAGCGTTTTTGCCGCTCAGCGCCCTCCACTGTAACCCCTTCCCAACCTCGCTGCACTCCTCTCAGCCTCTCTCCTCCCTGTCAGGGGCCATTAGTTCGGCGTGGATGGTGAGTCCCTGGCAGGACCCCCCCCTCTAACCCCCCTCTGCCCCCAGGGAGGAGGCAGAAACACCTTTTAAAAGCCAAACATCCTTGGCTGGCCTTCAGCGAACACATGCTGGGTCACACAAGACTTCTCCATCTCACACGCTGCCTGTCTGGGACCATTTATTATTCTCACTCTGCCTGAAACAGTGTGGAGCTTTAAAAGAAACCATACCCACAGAAATGTAAAATATCTGTTACTGTCTACATTTTGGGGGAAATAAAAGTCACTCAGAATATGATAATCAACTAAGTCTACATTCCTTGACAGTAATTGCTTCAATGGGTTGATTTAATGTATTGTCATCTTCCAAAAATCAAGACTTGCAAACAGACACAAGTATGTTTTTGAACGTGTGACAAACACTGAAGTTTGCTGAAATTATGTATGTGTGGGAGTAATGTCAGGCATATTAATCGACACATAGGACGGCATGGAAACGGTATTATTTTGAATATGCACTTTACATTTTAGGGAAGGACATATAATGCTGATGTTCAGGTGTATATCAGTATGTAGTGTCTCTACTTTAAAGAGTCCTCTCCTGCTGATGTTCAGGTGTATATCAGTATGTAGTGTCTCTACTTTAAAGAGTCCTCTCCTGATGATGTACATGTGTATATCAGTATGTAGTGTCTCTACTTTAAAGAGTCCTCTCCTGCTGATGTTCAGGTGTATATCAGTATGCAGTGTCTCTACTTTAAAGAGTCCTCTCCTGATGATGTTCAGGTGTATATTAGTATGTAGTGTCTCTACTTTAAAGAGTCCTCTCCTGCTGATGTTCAGGTGTATATCAGTATGTAGTGTCTCTACTTTAAAGAGTCCTCTCCTGCTGATGTTCAGGTGTATATCAGTATGTAGTGTCTCTACTTTAAAGAGTCCTCTCCTGCTGATGTTCAGGTGTATATCAGTATGTATTGTCTCTACTTTAAAGAGTCCTCTCCTGCTGATGTTCAGGTGTATATCAGTATGTAGTGTCTCTACTTTAAAGAGTCCTCTCCTGCTGATGTTCAGGTGTATATCAGTATGTAGTGTCTCTACTTTAAAGAGTCCTCTCCTGCTGATGTTCAGGTGTATATCAGTATGTAGTGTCTCTACTTTAAAGAGTCCTCTCCTGCTGATGTTCAGGTGTATATCAGTATGTAGTGTCTCTAGTTTAAAGAGTCCTCTCCTGCTGATGTTCAGGTGTATATCAGTATGTAGTGTCTCTACTTTAAAGAGTCCTCTCCTACTGATGTTCAGGTGTATATCAGTATGTAGTGTCTCTACTTTAAAGAGTCCTCTCCTGCTGATGTTCAGGTGTATATCAGTATGTAGTGTCTCTACTTTAAAGAGTCCTCTCCTGCTGATGTTCAGGTGTATACTGTATCAGTATGTAGTGTCTCTACTTTAAAGAGTCATCTCCTGCTGATGTTCAGGTGTATATCAGTATGTAGTGTCTCTACTTTAAAGAGTCCTCTCCTGCTGATGTTCAGGTGTATATCAGTATGTAGTGTCTCTACTTTAAAGAGTCCTCTCCTGCTGATGTTCAGGTGTATATCAGTATGTAGTGTCTCTACTTTAAAGAGTCCTCTCCTGCTGATGTTCAGGTGTATATCAGTATGTAGTGTCTCTACTTTAAAGAGTCCTCTCCTACTGATGTTCAGGTGTATATCAGTATGTAGTGTCTCTACTTTAAAGAGTCCTCTCCTGCTGATGTTCAGGTGTATATCAGTATGTAGTGTCTCTACTTTAAAGAGTCCTCTCCTGTTGATGTTCAGGTGTATATCAGTATGTAGTGTCTCTACTTTAAAGAGTCCTCTCCTGCTGATGTTCAGGTGTATATCAGTATGTAGTGTCTCTACTTTAAAGAGTCCTCTCCTGCTGATGTTCAGGTGTATATCAGTATGTAGTGTCTCTACATGTCTCCTGCTTTAATGTTCAAAAAGCTCTTTATTTTTCTCATACTGCCTGTGCTGCAGCACCTCTTTTCACCCTCTGTCTGAAACCAGAGCCCAGTCTGCTCTGATTGGTTAGCTGGCCGGCTCTGTTGTGATTGGTCAACCACTTAGAGATGTCCCGCCTCTTAGCCTATCACGTACAATGTGAGAGTGTATGTGAGTGCTAGCCAATAGAAGTGCCAATGTTACCTAGCACTGTCACTATCTTACAATGGATGCCTGGAAGTCCCTCTTGTTTGCAAGTGTGCAGCATTATGCATTGTAAAAGGACATTTTTGAGAATGACATAACTAACGTGTTCATTGACTCCTGTTGAGCTATGTTCATTATGGTGGGACCTATCATGTTTTCAACCAGAAGAAAACAGTAAAGAAAGTTCCTAGGGCCTGAAACCAGAGCACAGTCTGCTCTGATTGGTTAGCTGATCGGCTCTGTTGTGATTGGTCAACTGCTTAAAGATGTCCCGCCACTTAGACTATGTCGTACAATGTGTTGGAGCGCTAGCCAATAGAAGTGCAAGTATCATTATACATATTTTCACCACTTTAGCCTACCTGCATACACAGAGACGCATCACTGAACGTGGCTGCATACCGTTGACTCAGTCCAATAAGTGATGCCTTTAACTGTTTTGCATTTCACCTGTAGGACCCCTGAGCTGCCCTCTGTGCCTGTGTGAGCTAATATACAGTTTGTGTGTGTGTGTGTGTGTGTGTGTGTGTGTGTGTGTGTGTGTGTGTGTGTGTGTGTGTGTGTGTGTGTGTGTGTGTGTGTGTGTGTGTGTGTGTGTGTGTGTGTGTGTGTGTGTGTGTGTGTGTGTGTGTGTGTGTGTGTGTGTGTGTGTGTGTGTGTGTGTGTGTGTGTGTGTGTGTGTGTGTGTGTGTGTGTGTGTGTGTGTGTGCTAGTGGTCATTAGTGTGCAGAGATGGTCCGGGGAGGTTGTGGTTGAAACTCCACCGGCAGTGTAATGACGTGACCTATTGATCTGGGGAGGATGGCAGGATGGTAGTGACCTCTGGAGAGAAAAGCAAAGTGCCTGTGAGTCATCGTCTGCCTCAGTTTGCACATAAGAGGTGGTGACTATACTTCATTGGTGCTCTTAATTACTAGCAGCGCTTGCCATTAATTACACACACAACCCTCCCTCATATTTTGTCGCACTCCCGGTTTAAAATGAACTGAAGACATTTTTGCACTTCCAAATTAGTGTGATGGCGTGCACGATTTGGAAAAGAAAATGACTAATTGCTATTTATGAGTGATTTTACAAGTGGGATATGGTTTGCAATATCAGAAAAAACATGATTCACATTAACATTTATCAATATAAAAAAATGTGATTTATTTGAGATTTTGTGTGTAAAGTAATGGGACGGGTATTTCTGCAGCACATTAATACTTAAGGGTGTGTGTGTGTGTGTGTGTGTGTGTGTGTGTGTGTGTGTGTGTGTGTGTGTGTGTGTGTGTGTGTGTGTGTGTGTGTGTGTGTGTGTGTGTGTGTGTGTGTGTGTGTGTCACATACTTTCACATATTTTGGCTTTACCAAATATTGTGCTTACTGCCATTTTAATAATGCACTTGTCCACATGACAATTTGGAAAAAATAACAATAATTTTTGTTAATCATTTTTATATCAAGTTTTGTAAATGTAAATAGAAAAATTAAAACATAGTATTAGATTTAAGACCAAGAACAATGGTTGCTTTAAATCTTCGATACTAAGAAAATTCAAATTAATGTCGAATGCTGTCAATTATCATTCCTCGAAACAACTCACAGCTCACTCCTCATCACTGCTTCACCTTATTGACAATACATTACAGCGCCCTGACGGGGGACGGGGGACGGGGGGGACACACTAATGAAGCAGAATCCACCCCCGGTTGTGTGGGAGTATTTCATTCAGGCCGCTGTCGTGCTTGTGGAACGACCTCTGAGGAGGAGGGGGGTGCAAAGCAAACAGCCTCTGATCGATAAGTGTTTGTCTCAGCTAATTGGAGCTGACACTCATAATTGGGAGAGCCAACGGCAACACGGCCGCTGATGGTTTTATTGATAAAGAAAGGTCAACTGCAATGGCTTATACTCACTCTGATAGGAGGAGGCAATGTGCTGCGGTCATTTTCTACCATGAGGTCAACACAGGTGAATGCCCCATTGATTAGCCTTATTATGGTTAATCTATATTAATTAAAATAAGGAGATGTCGACAAGAGATGCAGATGACTAACAGGCAGAGGTGGAAGAAGTACTCAAATGTTGTACAAAAGTATAAGTTCCAGAGTGTAGGAGTACTCTGTTACAGGTACAAGTCCTGTATTCAAAATGTTATGTTAAAGGGGACCTATCATGCAAAATGCACTTTTTGATGTCTTTATACATAAATATGTGTCCCCGGTGTGTCGGGGAACTCACGCAGTGTCAGAAAATAAAACCCTCCGTACCCAAATCTCTAAAAACGGGGGAACAATGGAGCTGATCCAGATTTACGCCCGATATGACGTAATATCTGAAATGTGGACCCACGGCCCAATCAGAAACGTTGCTATCAGAAACAATGCCCGACTGTTTTGGACGTAATATGGTCGGTGCATGTTGACATTAGCATGGCTAACACTCAGAGCTAACCTGTACTGGAGAGCATGTGTATGAAGAAGCAGGAAATAAAAAGGAACTCACCTTGTGGTATAACCGGCAAGAGAGAAAGCCTTTGAGCTCCATACTGTTTCAGAAAGAATCCTTTTTAATCCATGATATGGCGTTTCATCACGGCAGTATTTAGTTTAGACAGTAGCTGCCGGGTCCCGCATGAGCTCAGACCCCTCCTTTTTTTTAAACTTTTTTTTTTAAAGCTTTATACATAAAATCAGCACTTTTGAAACAGGAAGTGAAATAGAGGGATATGAGGAATGGCTAGAATAGGTGATCTGTTTGGTATTTTGAGCAAAACACTTCATAGACATGTTTTTTATACATCTGAGACCTATGCTATTACCTAAAAATAGCATGCTGACCTTTAAAGTAGAACAGTATTAGCATCAAATATACTTAAAGTACCAAAAGCACTCGCTATGCAGGTAGGTCCATTTCAGAATCATATGTATTTTATGTTTTGGATATGAATATTGATGTATTGATGTGTGTATCAAGCTCGTAAAGATGCAACTAATTTCAACTAATTGTGAATTTAATCCAGGTTTATCTAAAGTTGTTTTTAAAGTACAGGAGTAAAAGTACAATATTTAACTCTGAAGTGTAGTAGAAGTAGAAAGTATATCATAAAACGGAAATACTCAAGTAAAGTACCTCAAAATTGTATTTAAGTACAGTACTTGAGTAAATGTACTTAGTTACTTTAAACCACTACATACAGGAAGTGGCCACATTTGGATATTAAGAATGTTGTTTGGATACACTTAAAAACTGAAACGTTGACTTTAATTAAATATATCATGTCAACAAACTTCACCTAACTGTATTAGGTAAGTTGAAAGCATTAACTTCAACCAATCTATTGCTTTCAACTAACCTCATACAGTTATGTGGAGTTTGTTGACATAACGCACTTAACTAAAGTCAACGTTTCAGTGTTTTCAGAGGACTGGTATTGATAGCTGTAGGGACGAGGCTGTCAGTGGAAGATGGACGTTGAGTGAAGATGTTCTCAGGCGGCAGAGACAGAGCGGCGAGATAAAAGAGATGCTGGTGGTGAAGAGATGGAAGGAGGGATAAAGGGGCCGAGACAGAAGATGAACAGATCGTCTGCGGAGAGTCGGGCCGAGCCGGCGGCCAGGACACTGAGTTATGATGGAGTACAGAATAACACCTCCTGTCCCCTGCATGCTGTTGTCGCTTTCTTTCATCATCCATCTTTTCCTTTAGGTTAGCGCAGGGGTGTCCAAACTATAGCCCGGCGGCCATTTTGAATTGGCCCTCAGGAAGTGATATGAGTATAACTAGAATGTGCTCGTCTTATATTGTACTTCTTATAGGTCAACTATTATACAAAATCCACTTCTTCATGTCTCTTCTACATCAACATGTGTCCCCTCTTCTTCATGTCTCTTCTTCATCAACATGTGTCCCCTCTTCTTCATGTCTCTTCTACATCAACATGTGTCCCCTCTTCTTCATGTCTCTTCTACATCAACATGTGTCCCCTCTTCTTCATCTCTCTTCTACATCAACATGTGTCCCCTCTTCTTCATGTCTCTTCTACATCAACATGTGTCCCCTCTTCTTCATGTCTCTTCTACATCAACATGTGTCCCCTCTTCTTCATGTCTCTTCTACATCAACATGTGTCCCCTCTTCTTCATGTCTCTTCTACATCAACATGTATCCCCTCTTCTTCATGTCTCGTCTACATCAACATGTGTCCCCTCTTCTTCATGTCTCTTCTACTTCAACATGTGTCCCCTCTTCTCCATGTCTCTTCTACATCAACATGTGTCCCCTCTTCTTCATGTCTCTTCTACATCAACATGTGTCCCCTCTTCTCCATGTCTCTTCTACATCAACATGTGTCCCCTCTTCTCCATGTCTCTTCTACATCAACATGTGTCCCCTGTTTTTCATGTCTCTTCTACATCAACATGTGTCCCCTCTTCTTCATGTCTCTTCTACATCAACATGTGTCCCCTCTTCTCCATGTCTCTTCTACATCAACATGTGTCCCCTCTTCTTCATGTCTCTTCTACATCAACATGTGTCCCCTCTTCTCCATGTCTCTTCTACATCAACATGTGTCCCCTGTTCTTCATTTATCTTCTACATCAACATGTGTCCCCTCTTCTCCATGTCTCTTCTACATCAACATGTGTCCCCTCTTCTTCATGTCTCTTCTACGTCAACATGTGTCCCCTCTTTTTCATGTCTCTTCTACAT
Organism: Notothenia rossii; assembly: GCF_949606895.1. Classification (NCBI taxonomy): domain Eukaryota; kingdom Metazoa; phylum Chordata; class Actinopteri; order Perciformes; family Nototheniidae; genus Notothenia; species Notothenia rossii. The sequence continues at coordinate 59,171,537 of NC_136908.1, read as the reverse complement.
CAACATGTGTCCTCTCTTCTTCATGTCTCTTCTACATCAACATGTGTCCATGTCTCTTCTAGATCAACATGTGTCCTCTCTTCTTCATGTTTCTTCTACATCAACATGTGTCCCCTCTTCTTCATGTCTCTTCTACATCAACATGTGTCCCCTCTTCTTCATGTCTCTTCTACATCAACATGTGTCCCCTCTTCTTCATGTCTCTTCTACATCAACACGTGTCCCCTCTTCTCCATGTCTCTTCTACATCAACATGTGTCCCCTCTTCTTCATGTCTCTTCTACATCAACATGTGTCCCCTCTTCTTCATGTCTCTCATACATCAACATGTGTCCCCTCTTCTTCATGTCTCTTCTACATCAACATGTGTCCCCTCTTCTCCATTTCTCTTCTACATCAACATGTGTCCCCTCTTCTTCATGTCTCTTCTACATCAACATGTGCCCCCTCTACTCCATGTCTCTTCTACATCAACATGTGTCCCCTCTTCTTCATGTCTCTTCTACATCAACATGTGTCCCCTCTTCTTCATGTCTCTTCTACATCAACATGTGTCCCCTCTTCTCCATGTCTCTTCTACATCAACATGTGTCCCCTCTTCTTCATGTCTCTTCTACATCAACATGTGTCCCCTCTTCTTCATGTCTCTTCTACATCAACATGTGTCCCCTCTTCTTCATGTCTCTTCTACATCAACATGTGTAACCTCTTCTTCATGTCTCTTCTACATCAACATGTGTCCCCTCTTCTTCATGTCTCTTCTACATCAACATGTGTCCCCTCTTCTTCATGTCTCTTCTACATCAACATGTGTCCCCTCTTCTCCATGTCTCTTCTACATCAACATGTGTTTTGTCTTGTGTAACCATTAGCCAATCAGCAACCAAGGTAACCCCCCCCCCCCCCCTTATCACCTGAATCTCCTCCTAGAGCACCATTGAGTTCTTTGAAACCAAATGTCTCTCAGAGGGGCGTGGGGAGGGGCTCCTTATTTTCATCTAAAGTAACAGACAGAGAATCAGCACTTTGGAAACAGGGCTGAAACAGAGGGGATTATGGGTAATGCTGCAATGATCTGTTTGGTGTTTGGAGCCAAACACTTTAGAGACATGTTTTGTATATATCTGAGACCTATAATATATTGATGAAAAACAGTATAATAGGGGACCTTTAAATATATACAGTGTGTCAAAATGTCAAAATGATATTACACGGTAGCATTCATGTGTTTATAAGCCCACTTTTCAGATACATTCAGTCAATTAAAGTTGAGAGAACTTTCTCTAAATAATCTTGGATGATAAAAGAACATATTTGCATAACAAGCGTGAGATACACCTTTCATAGTTCCCCTTATTAAGCAATCTGAGGCTTCTGTTTTAAGGAATGTGGAGTGTTTTTTCTCTTAAAGAATATTCAAGTATAAAGAATAATTGACCTACATTTGATTGATTGATGCTTGCCTTGCTTCTTCCTCCGCAGGTTATTTAATCTCATACTATAATAGTCTCTTTTTTATCGCCTCGATCTGAACAGGCAATGGAGCATTATTGATTCAAGTTCACGTTCTGAGCTGTTTGATGTGAAATGAGTCCGAGGAGGTTCTGCATGTGACGATTAGAGCTACATATGATCCAGCTCTGAATAATGTGTGATGCCTTTAAGGTCTTACACATCTCAGGAAAATCACCGTGCCCACTTACAGTACAGCTTGATCTTCACATGCGAGATGTAATCCCCCGACTGCAGGAGTGAAGTCTGCCTTTGGCTCAACATGCTATTACTATTTGGTGATCTGAAGGGGGGGGGGCGGTCTCATTGTAGCCTCGAAGGGTTGCTGTTTTTGGATACAACGCTTTATTCACAAAAATCTTGCTGATACAGACTTACAACGGTGTGGAAATAACATGTAGGCGAGCAAAGTAACATAAACAATTAGAACATTAAAGGGGCCCTATTCTGCAAATGTTCAGGTTCATATTTGTATGTTATGCCTGTAGTTTGACATGTCTCCATGCTTTAATGTTCAAAAGCTCTTTATTCTTCTCATACTGCCTGTGCTGCAGCACCTCTTTTCACCCTCTGTCTGAAACCAGAGCCCAGTCTGCTCTGATTGGTTAGCTGGTTAGAGATGTCCCGCCCCTTAGTCTATCACATACGATGTGTTGGAGGCTCGGAGCGCTAGCCCCAGGTGTCCAATTAGGGTGTTCCAGGTTTATACAAAGGTCACTAAGGTCACCAACAGTCTAAACCACACCAAAATTTCATTATTTCAAGAAATTATGGAAAATACGAACAACAATGACTTTGGCTAACTCAAACGGCTAAATGCTCAAATTAAGCTTACACACAATGCCCATGAAAACAATCCAACCTATCATTGGACCGTGGTCACCACAATAAATACTGCATTGCCGTCTCCTCTATAGTTTTGTGACCGAAAACAATTTAAACACTTCTGTTGTCCCGTGGATCCATTACCTTTAAGTGCAATATGTGATAGCTATGTTTTGCATTGAAAAAGAGCCAATGTAGCATTTATTTTCAATTGTCACTCGGAAGGTTTTTCGGTACCACTTTACAATAAGACTACCCTTATAAAGGGTTTACGAATAGTTTGTAATTAATTAGGTTGTGGACACTTTATAAATCATTAATAAGCTTTTATAAGACGTGAGATAGACAGGGCAACTGTGACCGGTTGCTTGCCAAATAGTGAGCCCACATGTATCTGTACTGCTAAGCCTTATATTGGCTAGCTTACTTCGTCTCCTTCCTCAGCCAGCATCCTTGGTATCTGGTGTTCACTGAGTTGATTCTCCCCCCCCATCCATCTTGATGTTTCTTGGCATCTCTTATGACCATTTATGAATGAGTTACTAACATTTATAACTGCCAAAAGGAAGCCTTGTTGTACAGTGTAAAACACATTCCCATTTATTAATGACTTACTAACATTTATAATTTGTTTAAGTTTTATTAAAGGTCCCATGACATGCTTTTCCGGTTATTACCCGTCCCCTTGTGTGTTATAAATGGTTCTTAATGATTAATAAAGTGTTCACAACCTAATTATAAACCCTTTATGAATCCTTTACTGTATAAGGGTAGTCTTATTGTAAAGTCGTACCGCTTTTTCTTTTAACCAACTTTGTTATCTCACTCTTCCACTCTCATTACCTCCTCTTCCTCTTTCCATTCCTCACTTTCAAGATGGCTTCCTCTTTTCCTTAAACCTGTCCCCAATCCTCTTGACCTCCTTCAATTTCCCTGTCTTGTTTTACCCGTGGGGCCACATTTATTTCACTTTCCCTCCTGTGTTTTCCCTCTTCTGATACCCTCTGTCTCTCTACTTCAATATCCCTCCCAGCAGCATCTCTCTCCTCCGCCAGCGCTTCGACCCTTCCATCACTCATCTCCCAGAGAACACAGCCGACACGCTGAGGAAAAAACACATTTTCTGTCATATTGCCTTGTCAGTGAAATTTAGGAGCTGTGTGTGTTTGTGTGTCTCCGCTTCAAGGGTACTTTCATCATCAAATTCCATTTCCTTTGCAGACAAACACTTCTGCCGGCAGGCTGGGAGACAAGAGGGAATGAGAGAGCAAGTGTGTGTGTGTGTGTGTGTGTGTGTGTGTGTGTGTGTGTGTGTGTGTGTGTGTGTGTGTGTGTGTGTGTGTGTGTGTGTGTGTGTGTGTGTGTGTGTGTGTGTGTGTGTGTGTGTGTGTGTGTGTGTGTGTGTGTGTGTGTGTGTGTGTGTGTGTGTGTGTGTGTGTGTGTGTGTGTGTGTGTATTGGCTACTCAGTGCAGGCATTAGGATGCATTGGCTCTTGTTGTGCTTTTATTTGAATTTGTTTGTCTTCCCCTCCTTCAGCTGAAGAGAGGGCTATTGAAGACAATATATGCATTGGATTTTTCTCTTATTTAAAATTGCTGTGAAGTGGGACACACAAAACACACACACACACACTAACACACACAGGATCAAATGGATAGTATACTTATTGGAAAGACAATTACGGGACAATGTGGCAGTAGTGGATACATTGTCACAAACAGAGACACATTATGACTACACAAAAACCACACTGCAGTATGACACACCCACAGTACACACAAACACACACACACACACACACACACACACACACACACACACACACACACACACACACACACACACACACACACACACACACAAACAAACTGTATATTAGCTCACACAGGCACAGAGGGCAGCTCAGGGGTCCTACAGGTGAAACGCAGAACAGTTAAAGGCATCACTTATTAGACTGAGTCAACGGTATGCAGTCACGTTCAGTGATGCGTCTCTGTGTATGCAGGAAGGCTAAAGTGGTGAAAAGATGTATAATGATACTTGCACTTCTATTGGCTAGCGCTCCAACACATTGTACGACATAGTCTAAGGGGCGGGACATCTCTAAGCAGTTGACCAATCAAAACAGAGCCGGTCAGCTAACCAATCAGAGCAGACTGTGCTCTGGTTTCAGACAGAGGGTGAAAAGAGGTGCTGCAGCACAGACAGTATGAGAGAAATAAAGAGCTTTTTGAACATTAAAGTAAGGAGACATGTCCCAGTAGAGACACTACATACTGATATACACCTGAACATCAGCAGGAGAGGACTCTTTAAAGTAGAGACACTACATACTGATATGAACCTGAACATCAGCAGGAGAGGACTCTTTAAAGGAGAGACACTACATACTGATATACACCTGAACATCAGCAGGAGAGGACTCTTTAAAGTAGAGACACTACATACTGATATACACCTGAACATCAGCAGGAGAGGACTCTTTAAAGTGCAGACACTACATACTGATATACACCTGAACATCAGCAGGAGAGGACTCTTTAAAGTAGAGACACTACATACTGATATGAACCTGAACATCAGCAGGAGAGGACTCTTTAAAGTAGAGACACTACATACTGATATACACCTGAACATCAGCAGGAGAGGACTCTTTAAAGTAGAGACACTACATACTGATATACACCTGAACATCAGCAGGAGAGGACTCTTTAAAGTAGAGACACTACATACTGATATACACCTGAACATCAGCAGGAGAGGACTCTTTAAAGTAGAGACACTACATACTGATATACACCTGAACATCAGCAGGAGAGGACTCTTTAAAGGAGAGACACTACATACTGATATACACCTGAACATCAGCAGGAGAGGACTCTTTAAAGTAGAGACACTACATACTGATATACACCTGAACATCAGCAGGAGAGGACTCTTTAAAGGAGAGACACTACATACTGATATACACCTGAACATCAGCAGGAGAGGACTCTTTAAAGGAGAGACACTACATACTGATATACACCTGAACATCAGCAGGAGAGCACTCTTTAAAGGAGAGACACTACATACTGATATACACCTGAACATCAGCAGGAGAGGACTCTTTAAAGGAGAGACACTACATACTGATATACACCTGAACATCAGCAGGAGAGGACTCTTTAAAGTAGAGACACTACATACTGATATACACCTGAACATCAGCAGGAGAGGACTCTTTAAAGGAGAGACACTACATACTGATATACACCTGAACATCAGCAGGAGAGGACTCTTTAAAGGAGAGACACTACATACTGATATACACCTGAACATCAGCAGGAGAGCACTCTTTAAAGGAGAGACACTACATACTGATATACACCTGAACATCAGCAGGAGAGGACTCTTTAAAGTAGAGACACTACATACTGATATACACCTGAACATCAGCAGGAGAGGACTCTTTAAAGTAGAGACACTACATACTGATATACACCTGAACATCAGCAGGAGAGGACTCTTTAAATGAGAGACACTACATACTGATATACACCTGAACATCAGCAGGAGAGGACTCTTTAAAGGAGAGACACTACATACTGATATACACCTGAACATCAGCAGGAGAGGACTCTTTAAAGTAGAGACACTACATACTGATATACACCTGAACATCAGCAGGAGAGGACTCTTTAAAGTAGAGACACTACATACTGATATGAACCTGAAAAGATATGTTTTCTTTAAGAATGTAAACAAATGTTAAGACAGATGCATCAGTTAACTGAAAGTATGCAGCCGAGTTGGAGTGATGTATTTATGTTTTTGTATTTTCAGGACAATTTGTTTTCGTGTCTAGAAGTCCAATTTGTGATTGAAACATATAGTCCACATTGATTCCTACAAGAGGCCGAGAGGAAGTACAACTCTTCCTGATCTGCATCCCTCACCCCTGAGCTGAACTGTGTCCATTTGGTGTATCTGTACTTCCTGTGTGTGTGTCCTATAAATACAGGGACAACCCTGTGGAGAATGACCAATATCTGACTGGTCACTGAGCTGGCACACGCTGGATATCCCTCTGGCACACGGCACTCTGTGTGTGGGACACAGGAAGTGCCGGGCTTAAACAGGGGAACACCACGGAGAGGAGACAGTTGGCACTCAGCGATGCACAGACACGCAGGAAATATAAATCTACTGTGAACAGAATGTGGCAGTGGAGTAAAGGACATGTTGAACAGTATCAAACCTTTCGCCAGGAAGCTGCATGTAGTTTATCTGATTTGAAGCAGGATGTACTCCTCCATGAATTACTGTCAATGTCAGAGGTGGGAAGTAGTGGAGTATAAATACTTTGTTACTGTAAGTACATTTTTCTGGTATCAGTACTTTACTCCACTACTTATTTTTCTGACGACTTTTTACTTTGACTTCTTACATGTTGAACACAAATACCTGAACTTTCTACTTCTTACATTTTGAACACAAATACCTGTACTTTCTACTTCTTACATGTTGAACACAAATACCTGTACTTTCTACTTCTTACATTTTGAACACAAATACCTGTACTTTCTACTTCTTACATGTTGAACACAAATACCTGTACTTTCTACTTCTTACATGTTGAACACAAATACCTGTACTTTCTACTTCTTACATGTTGAACACAAATACCTGTACTTTCTACTTCTTACATGTTGAACACAAATACCTGTACTTTCTACTTCTTACATGTTGAACACAAATACCTGTACTTTCTACTTCTTACATGTTGAACACAAATACCTGTACTTTCTACTTCTCACATTTTGAACACAAATACCTGTACTTTCTACTTCTTACGTTTTCCAAACAGCTGGTTCCTTTAGTTTGAATGTGTGTTTGGTGGCGTGATCATTATTATTTAGAGTCATTGCGTGCCTATTGATTTGAACACGATCCGTGTATCCATCATTTCCTGGTCTTCTCTAAAGAAGAGGGACCAATGAAAACGTTGTCATGTTGCCGTTGTTCAGCATGGAAACATTCATTAGCTAACAATGACATTATTGTTCTATTAATATAAAGGGAGGTCAGGTACTCTTTAAAACAGCTGCTAGTTACGGGTACTTTTTACTGAAGTACATTTCAAAGCCTCTTTACTTTTACTTGAGTCAAGAAGTTTAGTCAGTACTTCTACTTAGAGTATGTTTAAACACCAGTATCTGTACTTAAGCAGAGAGGGCTCTTTGTACCTGAGATCTACAGCCAGAGCTTTCTGCCGCAGAGCTGAGATTCGATCTTAATCACCTGCTGGAAAAAGGACCCTGAAGGACGATGGACTCAAAGCAGCAGGGAGAACGAGGAATATTAATAAGGATCAGATTTCAAATGAGAAAAGGTGCATGGATGGATGTGATGAGGAGGGATACAGGATATAGTCTCCATCCCAATTGAGTCATATTGTATTGCTTCAATCTGTGTGGCTCCCAGGAGTTATTAGAAGCTCACGGTTGTTTCTGGTCAGCAGGCCTTCAGGTTCAGATGGAGCTCCTTCCACTCCCTGTCCTGCTTTAGTTTGATTTCCCAGAGCAACCGTGTCATTTCACTGTCTTAATGTAGAGTGACACCGGGCTACTTAATAGGCGGAGTTACATTCAGGCGCCTTCTGTTTCACCTCGTCTCATTAAAGAGAAGAAGACTACCGGGGTGCGTTCCTTCATTCAGAGGAACCGCCTGACATTCAACCTTCAAGTGTTATCCTAAATCTGCACTCAGACTGACAAGGGGATAATCCTGCGTTGAAACTATGATATTCTCAGCAAATCAGAACCTGGATTATTGTGTGTCTGTACAAGTAGGTGTACACATACAAAACCTTTGCTTTGGTGAGTGTAACGAGACGCCGTTACCGGAGCTCTCGTTAACGTGTTTATGTAGTCATTGTACTGTGTGGGGTATATTGACGACAACTTCCCTGTTCCCCATGTATGTTGCTGCTGATTGTGTGCACCTGGTGCCCTGTGTTGTCTCCTCCCCCCTCACCTGTGTCTAATTGCTCCCCCCTCACCTGTGTCTTGTTGTGCTGATTAGTGTGTAGGTATTTAGGCTCTGTTTCCCTGTCTGTTTGAAGGCTGAGAGTGTGTGTGAGATCTTTGTGGCTGCAGGATGTGTTCACGGAGAACAGCAGGATTGAGGCTGTGTGTCATTGTGCTCATGTTTTAATAAATGCCCACACCGGGTTATATTTTTGGACGTTCTGCTTCTGCCTCTTTGCTTGGTCGGGCCGCTCAACGGTCATTCTCACAGTGAGTATGGTGTGTTCATAGACACAGAAAATGAAATGAAACTATAAGACTAGGATTGTTTTCTATTTTTTTTTTAAAATAGAACTGTTGTAAAAGCTATTTTAAAATCAGTAAAACATACACGGAAAATAGATATACAAAAAACTAAGTACAGTCAAATATCCCAACATACTTGTATTTTGTCAAAACAAAATGTTTAAATTACTCATACATGTTTTATTCGTTTTTGTTATTTGTACCCATATCTTTTTTTGCGTTTATTTCCCCCCAAAGAAAAATGTCTTCTAATATTTTCCATACTGAACTCTGCCTGCTCGGTTGTCTTTTTTTTAAATGCCGTATAAACTCCCTAGACTGAACAAAGTTATGAATCAAGCTAGCTATATGTAATAGTGATATTTTGGCACTGAAGAGATGCAAAATATTTTGTGCAAAATCATGTGACATGAAGTCAAAACATAATCTTTCTTCATTCAATATCCCACTTTTAAATTGTGTCAGCTGTAATTTAACCCGTCAATAGTGTTTTATACGGCCAACTTTTAAATTTCACTCTTAATAATGTTTTATCTTCTATCTTGAGATGTTTATATTGTATAATTGTTTATTTTCCACTCTTTACTTCTAATTATGTGCAATACTTGTTTGGCATGGTGCTGCTTATGCGCTGACAGACCAGAGACTAATGGACATGGCACCACTCACCAGTTGAACACACTTGAGAGTGCTGGGTCTGCTCTCCTATAACAAATTGTTACCTAATTGTACATTTGATCAAATAAAACGATATAAAAGTACACAAGGAACAAAAGAAGTTGTTCACAAAGAACGCACACGGGTGGGAATTGCAAAAGATTGGCACCGGCATATTGGCACAGGAGCACAGCAAACAGTTGGCAGCCTGTGGCCGAATAAACACGTCTAATCGCATATTGGATACAAATATTAATAAAAGGAAACATGTTTCATGGTGAGGGAAATACAAAGAAGGACAACAGGCAATAAGAAAGTTGGCAAACATTCTGAGGGCGGTGTCTACAAGCATTCAAGCGTGTCTAATTGATTTTTCTTTTACGAGGAAAACTAATAAAGTGAAATAATTGATTTCTTCTCAGGCATCTGGAAATATTACAGGCACAATGGAGGGAGACAGCTCTGTGTTGTTTGAAGGCATCTCATAAAAGTGTTTAATTAAAGCATACGGCAAATACAATGTGGAAATATTTGATCTAGAGGAGGGAGACAAGAAGATAAATTGCAAATGGCCGTCACATTGCCAGTCTACTGTCACTGTGATTTATTTAAAGAGGCCCTGTTGTGGGTTTTTGGGGTTTTCCCTTTCCTGTAGTGTCTTATATACGTTTGTGTGCATGTAAATGGTCTGCAAAGACTAAAATCCATTGGACTTGGTTTACTTTTGGCTGGATGGATCGAATAGGCAGCCGTACATGAATATAACCAGAGATGGGGTCGTTACTAAAAAAAAGTAATATATTACATATTTCACATTACGGTACTTTAAAAAATAAAAAGTAATATATTACACTACTTCGTTACTTTACTCGCAGGGCCGGCCCGCCCCTCCCTACAGGCAGATCACGCAGACTGCTAAAGTTTCAAATGTTCTCTTTAGTTCAGTTTCCATTGTCGCGTAAGACGGATCCAGATAGCTCCTGAATGTTTTCCTATCTGACCATGGCTGTCCTCTGTCTCCTGCTATCTGTATTTTGCGCAGTATTTCTCTGAACGATGATTCCACTGTGCAAATGGGCAACATTTCCTCTACTATGAAGGATGCTACCAGCCTGTCCATCTCTGCTTTGGTTACCGGTCCTCCAAAATTCAAATGTTTGCTGCTTCGGAGTCGGAGGCGGCGCACTCACAACATCCTCACTCTGGGTTCGGGGGTCCTTAGCTATTAGCTTCACCTTAGCATGTGTTCTCTGCAGGTGCTTGTTGAGGTTTGACGTGGTGTTTACAGCAGTGGATAACAGCTTCTGGCCTGGACACAGTTTGCACCTCACCGTCACATTCCTGTCTATTCTTCGGACGAACTCAAAATAATGGGCATACCTCCACCCCTCGAAAGTTATCGCTGACTCAGCCATGTTGATGCAGCACTGCAGGTGGAGATGTGGACACGCAAATCGCGCAGATTACGTCCATATAAACCTGCGGCGGAAACCCCTCTTGATTATGACTGATTTTATAAAAGTAACGAAGTAACGCGTGTCGAGGCAACGTTAACAAAAAATCCTAATTTGTCCCACCACTGTTGCAGGTGGGAAAGCGTGCTGAAAGGTTAGCGCTGATTTGGCTCTAAAATGGTATTTGGAGCTGTTTGTGTGCATGTAGAGATGTCTCATGTAGAGACGTCTCAAAACTATTCGTATTTGATGGAAGGTGATGAAAGATGAATGTGAGGAATTTAGAGAGAGGTCTAAATCAAGCATGGAAGAAATCTGGAGCTCTAAAAGAGAAGCAGGAAAAAGCTTCACCTTTATTTACCCTGACAGCTTTAGCGAGAGACGGGGGGATGTTTGGGAAGTCGAGGTTTCTTTCCGTTTGAAGCCAGCTCCACTAGACCTTTCATGCCTTTGCTCAAAAGCAAAAGCCATGAAAACTAGGGAAATAACTATTAAAGCATTATTGTGCTTCAGTCGGTTTCGCAATTATGCTCTTATCTTTTTCTTATGGGACAGAGAGCTTTTGCTTAGCTCGATGGGTAATAGACGGCGCAATTTCTTTTTATAAGAGCACCAACTAACCTTTAAGAGGAACATGTATCAATGAGTAGATGCCTTCAGTTGGCTTACAGTAATACACCAGCAACAAGAAGACATGCTGTGGTTACAGAGGCTTTGAAATGAAACCAGAAAAGCTGTTGACACACTTGACTCAATAATTCTAGGATCTGCTAAAAACACACAAAATATATATATATGTATATTGGGCGGCTGTGGCTCAGTGGATAGAGTGCTGCACTTTGAGTCAGGGGGTAGCAAGTTCGAGTCCCTCTGCAGTCAGCATGTCATTGTGTCCCTGGGCAAGACACTTCATCCCAAATTGCTTCTGTGTAAGTTGCTTTGGATAAAAGTGTCTAACAAATGACATGTCATGTTTTATGACAGCTTGATTGCATTGAATTAGTCCTTAATTATAAGCCCTTCGCATTTCCATTCCTGCAAAACGTTTGAAATCTCACAGGAACAGAAGAAGAAGAACACACTCACCTTGAACAGATTCACTCAGCACACACAGACCCAGGTGCTGCTGTTTACTCTGCTCTCAGTTTGAGTTTGCATGATCAAACTGAGAAAGGTGAGCGCACAACTTTGAAGATACGGAGCGTAGGAAACCCCCCGCGGCTCGCTGTAATCTGCACACACACATCCTCGTGTCCTCAAAACATCGCTCATTGTCACTCGTGTCGTGTGCTGTCAGACTGCTTGACTGTGCCTGCACCTCATCATCGGGATCATCCTCTGAAATGTGCTGACTGCCAGATATTCTAATATCTCCGGAAGTGTGAATGTATCTTAAAAACTGATATAATCTGCCCTTGCCAGCACATTTGGGCTGCGGTGTGTTTTGCAGTTGAATACGAGTCTTCCTCCAAAGCCCTTCAATATCAATCTGTCACTACATCACGCTGCTTATTATTAAGGACTGATCTGAGACAATGATAAAGCCGATCGTTAATTATAATAAATAAAATCTATTCTAATCATTTTCAGGGTCATATTTGTTTTGTTGTGTCTCTACTCGTCTACTGGGACATGTCTCCATGCTTCAATGTCCAAAAAGCTCTTTATTTGTCTCATACTGCCTGTGCTGCAGCACCTCTTTTCACCCTCTGTCTGAAACCAGAGCCCAGTCTGCTCTGATTGGTTAGCTGACCTGCTCTGTTGTGATTGGTCCAATATAAACGTGACTGTTACATAGTGATGTTATTATGTTATACAAAGGAGTTAAATGGAGGCGTTTCAGGCAGGTGGGGAAGAGAAACTACAATTTTATCCCACACTGTTTCCATGTGCAGCCACATCTACACTGAAGATTCAACTTATTGTCATTACGTAGTACAGGTATATGTAATGAAACGGCTTCTCTGCATTTGACCCATCCTATTGTTAGGTGCAGTGGGCTGCCATTATGTACGGCGCCCAGGGAGCAGTGTAGGTGCCTTGCTCAGGGACACCTCGGTAGCACTTGAGACTTGAACTGCTGACCTTCCAGTTGCCAAGCCAAGTCCCGATGGACTTCGCCACCACTGCCTCCTCACACAATGTGTTTAACAAACTAAAAGCCTGTTATCTGTCAGTTTATCTGTGGTAACCATGTGTCTTTGTGCAAACACGTGCATGCACATACTTTCTAGAAGGTGTTCTGCATCACGTACAGCAAACACACACCTACAGTGATCATTGCCTTGATTAAAGCTCTGTTAGGAGGCGGAGACCACGTCTCAAGACCCCCCAGCACCCAGGAGAGGAACACAAGGAACAAAGTAATCAAAGTCCTCAGAGACACTGTGTGTGTGTGTGTGTGTGTGTGTGTGTTTCAGTAAGCAGGTCATACTGTCGTGCACAGGTGTGTGTGCAGGTGCTTGAATGTACACAAGAGAATAATCAGAACCTACAGGGGCCAAAGCATGGATTAAAGCTGAGGACCACTTCCTGCATAATAATCTTTGGGGCCCTTGGGACGCACACGCATTAACTCTCACACACACACACACACACATAAATAAAACCTGCATACTGAAGCAGGGTCACTGAGATAACCTCAGTGTCAATGTCTTCCTTAGAAGATATGGATCATCTGGATGATAATAGAAAAATAAAGATTGGTATGATAATGGATGATTTTTGTGTGTGTGTGTGTGCGTGTGTGCGTGTGTGCGTGCGTAATTAACTTTAAATCACATGTGAAAATCAATTTACTTAGTTCGTCAATATTTTCAAATATGCAAACTGAAAAACAAGTCATGAAGCTTCAAGCTGTTTTTTTTCTTCTGAATATGTAAAAGTGAGGGGTTACACACACACACACACACACACACACACACACACACACACACCCCCCCCCGCAGCCCCTCTCCCACAGCTGACCCTCACAGTCTGTTTCCGTCTCCCAGGGAGAATAGCTGAGAGAAAGAAGAGAATGTTCTTCTTCTTTTTTTTTATTGGGAAAACAATCTGTCCTAGTCTGAAGAGATGCTTCTCATCACCCCCTCAACTCATTCCCATCACTTGTTCCCCTCAGCGTAGCTCACCACCCACACACACACACACACACACACACACACACACACACACACACACACACACACACACACCCGGATACTTAGACGGAGATACTCTTTTATCTGTCTCGCTGAGCTCCTGGGGGGGGGGGTGTGTGTGTGTGTGTGTGTGTGTGTGTGTGTGTGTGTGTGTGTGTGTGTGTGTGTGTGTGTGTGTGTGTGTGTGTGTGTGTGTGTTGTGTTGTGTCACCAAGAGGAAGGAGGAAGTTCCCTCCAGCAGCTTTTATATCATGTCTTCATACAAGAAAACAGCAGCATGGACAGATTAATTCAATGAAGCGAAGTGGGAGGTAGGGTGGAAAATCTGTACCCGCTGGTTTCACATCACCAAAGCTAACAAGTATTAAAACAGACATTCAGAAAATGAAGTCAATTTGTTCCACACAACTGCCAACTGGTGTGTACTTCATTCACATTGACTGTGCTCCTTCATGATAAGACAAAATTATCACTCCAATAGGTCACGGGTTGCGGTCGTATTGTCAAAGAAATCTGAATGTTCCTTTACCACTATCCCTATAACCTCTGTGCAAAACGTCTATTGGTCACAATTGGTTGTTTCCGGTTAAATGCCGAAATGTTGCGTTGGCAATTCATTATGGAACATTACCTCCTTTCCTTTCATACATATGCTCCAGTGTATCCTTAGCTTAAGGAGATAATCAAGGAAAACTGAATCTCATTTTCTATCATCTAGAACAGGGGTGTCAAACTCAAGGCCCGGGGGCCAAATCCGGCCCGCGACTTCATTTTATTTGGTCCCACAAGAGCTTGCAAAGAATATAATATCTTAATTATATGGTTACATGCTACTTTACAGAAGCACGTTGCCCATAAACTACATGTCCCAAAAGAAATTCTTAGAATTTGCCTTTTTCTCAGAATTTGATTTTTTTTTCAAAATGTCACTTCTTTTTTTTTGTTTTTACAGATTTTGGCTTTTCTTTTTAAATCATTTTGTGACATTCTCACTGAAGAGACTTGCAATTATTTGCCCTAGACTTCTGCTTTCAGACGTAGTTAATTAGGAAGTTATTACCCTATCCGATAATAATCCAATGCAGAGGCAATAAGGTAATATAAATTAATACATTATTTTATATATATTAAATATTTATATATGTATTTTTATATAGTCTTAAAGTTACAACCGGCCCTTTGAGTGCAACCATAATGTTGATGTGGCCCGTGATGAAATTGAGTTTGACACCCCTGATCTAGAATATTCCAACAGGTCTCATCGTGGCTGCTACTTAGTTGGAGGTACGTTTGTATCTGGCTGGTAGAGGATATGCCATGATGAGTCCAATGGCTGTTTACTGTCCATGTTTGTTCTCAAAAGTTATGAGGATTTTATAAATAAGATAAGAAACGTCTTTTACAAGCAAATGAGGTTTCAATAGACCTACTTCTGCCGGGATCCCACAAGAGTAGACGTGCACTCCTCTGAGACTCAGTCCCAGGACAAAAGACTACATGTTATTTCCCTTGAGGAGTGTGAGCACAAATGATTCAAAAGCTATATAATAGTAATGTCACACTGCAATGAGGGCAGTAGCGTGGCCTGCTGAGGGTTAAGAACACTACAGCCTACTTTAAACGTAGCTTTGCAAATGGGGTCTTTGCCGTAAAGGTTTCTGTAGCATTTCCCTAGAAATAATGGTTGTAGGCTTTACTTTACTGATGAATTAGAATTTATTTGTAACTCCAGACCCAACGTAAGAGCTTGAGCCTCTTCGGGGGGTGCTAACATTTAAAAATACAGTCCGTTCTTCTCTTTCTCCGCCGTTACATAGAAGATAATACTTTCTCCGTCAGGTTGTTTCTAATGCCACAACAACTTCCTGTCAGCCGCGTGAACTTGCCTTCAAAATAAAAGCATACAAATGAGACAGGAAATTCACCTAAATTACATTATAAGATATATATAAAACTGCAACGAAAGCAACAAAAACAATGCAACATCCCCTTCAGTCTCAAATAACACAAATTGGGTTATCTACAGTTTGTATCTCACTGTATTTGTCTGCTTTGCACCCCATTAACACAATATGATGAGTTCACAACAGAGCTGTCTTGATTGTTGACCACCATGTTGACTTGCCATAAAGCGCTTGTTAAACAGAAGAGAACCTGTCTGATTTCCTCACCAGATGGTCTTTGGATTCAAGCTGTTGCCCCCTATTAAGAAGTGTAATTTAAGAAAAAGAGGTAATTCACAAATGGGGTTGAAGAACACTTTCGATTGCTGGGGTTCACTGAGAATTTAAATGTGTGTGAACAGACTGTGTGGTCAGTGTAATACAAGGTGATTACATGTCAATGAATATTTCCATGCATCCCTGCGCACATCATTGTCAGTAGAGCTGGGAGTGTTTCCTTTCCTTCTTTCTTTTCTTTTCACACAGCATATTGTGAATAAGGGTCTGCCCTCCATGATCTCTTTCTGGGATAAAGGAATGGAAAGAAGTGATACAAGATTCAGACGATTCTGCTGTTTTTCTAACACAAATGAGAATCAAATCTCTAGGAACACACACACTGTCTCAATGTCAATGTCCAAAATCCCACCAATCTGACTCACTGCCACACACACACACACACACACACACACACACACACACACACACACACACACACACACACACACACACACACACACACACACACACACACACACACACACACACACACACACACACACACACAATCTCTCTGTGGCCGGTGGCTATAGATTTCAGAGCACTTCTGTTACGTGCCGTGTTGTGTTTGTGTGGGATAACCAGACAATCAATGAGCTATGTTCAATTAGCTAAGCCTCAGCACCCGCTAACTAAGCTGTAAGACCGGTACGTGTGTGTGTGTGTGTGTGTGTGTGTGTGTGTGTGTGTGTGTGTGTGTGTGTGTGTGTGTGTGTGTGTGTGTGTGCGTGTGTGTTTTGCTCAGGGCTAATTCAGAGCCTTTGTTATTACCCTTTTGTTTCGTTAAGCTAAATATTGTTAATATTATCTGATAGCTGAGTTTCTTCCCGTTAAGTGGGTATGACACATTCATAGTTTGTTAAATATTAAGAAGCCCTCAGACGCTGTTTCTTGCAAGATGTTGCGTTTTGCCCCCGCCCGCGGGGCCTTGGGGTTTAACTGGCTAAGAACACCTTTTTTTTGGCGACTTTTTTCCTCTGCCTGTGAATAAAAGTGAGAGGTTTAAGGAAGCCTGTCTAAGTGCATTCAGTCCTCTGAGGAGATCTAAGTGTGGGTGCATGAGAGCTTCCTCTATATGAAGGTGTGTGTGTTTCTGTGTGTGTGTGGAGGACGGGACAGATCCTGACGGTAAACCTGTGTGTGTTTTTGAAAGAAACCATCCGTCATCTGTCAGCCGTTTATTTTCGCCTTGAAGTTAAGTGAGTGTTTATGACTAATGTTGTCTCTCTTAAGAGAAAATAAACACACACACCTTCATATAGAGAAAGCTCTCATGCACCCACACTTAGATCTCCTCAGAGGACTGAATGCACTTAGACAGGCTTGCTTAAACCTCTCACTTTTATTCACAGGCAGAGGAAAATGCCGCCAAAAAAAAGGTGTTCTTAAATTACACACACACACACACACACACACACACACACACACACACACACACACACACACACACACACACACACACACACACACACACACACACACACACACACACACACACACACACACACACACACACTATAAAAGAAGTGTAGCCAAGCCAATTAAAGGAAAGCAGTTGTGACGAGAATCAAAGACAGAGGATATTATTTATAGCTTCAAAGTCTTCGGTGACAATGTAAGTTCTGTTGGAGAGAAGTGCAGCCGCCTCTCCTTTCCCATGTATAGAGGCTCTCTTTTTGAATTTGGAACGACTGTGGGACGTTTCAACAGAGACACACACAATCAAAGAGAGAGATGGTGGTTGGCAGGATGAAAGAGATGGTAAAGAAGTAGAGAGATTATGAGAGGGAAGACATCACGTTGCGAGTTCACCAACTGCAGGAATTCATTTTGGCTCTAACTGCGCAGGCCAAAGGACACCATTGTTGGGAAAATAATAACTTTGGCCTCCACAGACGGGTCCTCAGCGGGTAATCGTGTGCTCTGAAACATAACAATTTCCTTCTCTTGCCTTTTGGGACAGTATTGTTGTTTCCTTTTTCTGGCTGACCGCCTCCCCTCTGTGTTTGCACCCTGTTAGATAAATCTTTATCCGCGCCAAGTGGTGTGGAGTGTCAGGAAACAAACAATGCAACGCCGCAGCAGGTACACACTGGTTTGTATGCAGAGACGAGCGTGTTTTTTGGCTAGTTTGCCTTCCCCTACGGGCACACCGCCGGATTCAGGGACAGGGAGGAATAAAAGAAACACTTGAACCAAAAGGATTTTCGAAAGGCCACAAAATACAAGTAAATAAAAAGTGTCTCAGAGACATGCAAATCCATAACAGTCAAGTGTAAGCTGGGTATGATTTACATGTTCCGTGCCAAGATGTACGGAAGAGGATTAGTGCCACGTGTAAAAACAATGTTGGGGTTCTGAGGTTAAAGTCAGTATTCTGGGTAGAAATATTCTGGGTTTTTTCAGAAAATTACAAAATTCAGTCAGATTTGTTATTATAATCTCAAAATTATTCAGATTTATTTCAGAAAATCTCAGAATTTAAAAGAGAAAACAAAACCTGAATTCTGACACTTTTGGTCTGATCTCAAAAAATATGTTGCATGTTGCCCTAATAATCTTCCATACATACGTTACCTGTGTGTGTACTCAAGCCTAATTGGCACTATTTTGAATGCTTTTCTACAAAAAACGTTAACATATCCTGACAAAATCTCATTTTTAAATGCTTAAACACAAGCAGTTTGAGAAAAGTCTTAAAAAGACCATTCTGATCAATGAACAAATCATAGAGATATTAAATCTGAATTAAAGAAAAAAGACCAACCAGGTCAATTGACACACACCCACAACGAGCTAAAGCCCTCTGAGAAGCCTAGATCCCATTTACTGTGAGGTAGATAAACCCTTTCACTTCTCCTGGAGTCGTGTGTATGTGTGTGTGTGTGTGTGTGTGTGTGTGTGTGTGTGTGTGTGTGTGTGTGTGTGTGTGTGTGTGTGTGTGTGTGTGTGTGTGTGTGTGTGTGTGTGTGTACCCCAGTGATTAATCCAGTGTTACTAGTAGGATGTGGTGATACCCTGAGGCTGTACTTTCCCTCTGATGAGATCTTGACAGCTGAGGTTTATTCTCCTGCATGTCTCTCTCTCGCAATTCCCCTCCTTCACAGCTTTCCATTCATGCTCCCCCATTCTTTGCCGTTGCTCGCCATCCCCTTCCAAAGCTCTATTCATTTTTCGTTGATCAGATATGTGCTCTTTCCTCCGTCGTCCCTTCTGATTTTCATCCTTAAGCCCTTCCCATGCAAATGTCCTTCACCTGATCTCCTCTCTCCGCTGGTTGTCCACATTCAATTCCCCTTTATTTCAGCCTTTAAATCTCCACTCCTTCCTCCTCCTTCTTCCTCCATCTTATTTCCCGGCTCTCCCTCTCCCCAGGTGATTAGCAGAGTAGAGGTCAAAACATGTGGACCCTGTGAAATGAACAGCTTTACTTTAACTCAACCGTGGGCGTGCAAATGGGAACACACACAAACACACACACATGCACACGTGTAGGGAAAATAATTGTCTGCTTTTTGCACTTTGCCATAATGAACTTAAAAGCAACGGTTTTCTAAAGCAAAGTGGTTAACGTTGTAAATGAAGCATGCAGTCCTTAATGCCTGTGTACGGGGGCCGACATGTGCTAACGACTCAAAATATTTTCACTAAGAGAAACGCGCTGCAGCTTCAGAAACGATGCAAATATGGAAAAACAAATGTGCCAACAAAATGCAAATAAGAAACTCAAAACACAACGGAAACAGGGACGCTAAAAAGTGACACACACAGCTGGGACCGGAGCGCTTGTTGACACTCAGGGATTATAAAGTTAGCTCAATGTCAGCAGAGTTAGTCTGTTTCATAACTGTAAGTGTTTTTTTCAGTATATTTGAAATGAATAGGTTAGCGAGGTTAGCTAGCTAGCTTACAGCAGATCTGCAATAATATGGGAAGGAATCATGCGATCACACGGTTAAAATAAGCCAACGAAACTTACATTTGACATATTTTCTTTAATCTGCGCATGTGTTGTCAAGTTGGTGAAGATGTTTACTCATTTGCATGTGTTATGGCACATTTGTGTTTTTATATTCGTATCATTTTTTTTAATTGCAGCGAGTTTCTCCTATTGGAAGTGCTTTGAGCCGATGTAGCACATTTACACCTTTCGGCCTCCGTACCTGTGTGTGTACAGACACGTGTAATGGAATAAGAGCAATACCCACACAAACGTAGACAGAGACACGCATAACCAACTTGTACAGCTGTTAAAATAACACACCATGATGTACTGCAGTGGTGTTAGAGCCTGATTCCCACATGGTAGAATGATATATAAATCCATTATGTTCTCCGAGTTGACATTTAAAGAGGTCACGATTTAGGTGTTGATACATCTACACAGCCTGGGAGCAGAGTGCAGAGTTGATATCTCAAAACATGAGCACGCTCAAGTGTGACCGACTCATTTTCTGTGAAGCTGTGACCTGAGGCCCGAGCACAGCGGGGGACTGCACAAGGAGAATCAAATTATTGGTGTATTGATTGGTATCAGTGTCATTTTACGATTTGTACTCACGTTAATGGGACAGTGTTGTGACCATTGGGGAACTTTTCAACACTTAATGCCCATAGGTCACAAACTGACACTTTATCAGGACCCCTTGGTGTGACTGTTTTTAATGATTTTAGTGATAAGTCTTCGAAGAATCATATCCAAATGCATTTAAGTCTTGTACTCACTTTTATTGGACAGTGTTGTGATGTTTGGGGAACACACTTAATGCCACAAATTGAAACTTTGTCAGGACCCCTCGATGTGTCCGTTTTCATGATTTGAGTGATAAGTTGATTTGAAATCCTACCAAGAATCATATCCAAATATATGTAAGTCTTCCAGTGGTGCGCACATATTTAACAAAGGTGACTCTTTTTTGCTTTGGTGCCAAAGTGAACTTCCAAGCTTTACTTTTGCCCTAAAGTCAGATTATGTAGTAGGTCTAATGTCCTCTAGTACCCCCAAGCGAGCCTGGGGTAATTTTAACTCCACTCTCTTCTCTGTTTGGATCTTAGGGCAGACTAAACGTAATCCAGCACTAACCCTGAACCTGCTTCTGGTCCAGGTTCCCTACTTTCTCCAGCATCCTTTTATTGAATTTAATTGAATTGATTTATTTAAAGGTGACCTATCATGCAAAATGCACTTTTGTACGTCTTTTATACATGAATATGTGTCCCCGGTGTTCCAGGGAACTCACCAAGTGTCAGAAAACACAACCCTCTCTATTTTCCTCCATACACAAATCTCTTAAAAAGGGGCTGCAACGGATCTGATAAACACTGATCCAGATTTGAACACTTCTATGACGTCACAGAAGTGGCGCTACGGCTATTGGGCCAGCTCCACCAATCAGGAGGAGACAGCCACGGACATTGCCGTTCGAAAGCGCTGGAGACGCTGTAGTACATATGCCAGGCCTGTAGATGGTGCTGTTCTCACAGAATCAGCCCATGCAAAGACAGTGTTCAATTGAGCGAAATGAGGAATGGCTAAAATGCATGATCTGTGCCAAAATAAAAAGTATAAATATACCTTATGTTTTTTAATTTATTATGGTCCTACACTATATTATTCAAATATAGCATGATAGGTCCACTTTAAAACAAGGGACAGTGTACATTAATCAACATATTAAAAACATGTAAAAGTACTCGAATTAGCCAAAAGGCTAGCTTTCATCGATAGTCCCTATTGCTACGTTTCAAATCTATATGACAAAAGGACAACACTCTCACTGAATGGGGGAATGGGGGAAAAAAATGATGACGGGTGAAGGGAGAAAAACTCAGACAAAGTTTGTGATATGGATGACATCAGGATAAAAGAAAAATAAGACTCAGCAAAGGAACTTTTATTTTGTGTTCCTTCAAAATTCATTTCAAGGCTCATCTGCTCTGTGATGTTTGCATTCACAGCCCAACAGCGTCAACACACACTCAGCTCTGACAAGAGGACGAGCAGCCATACTAATATGGACACAGACACTCAGAGATGTGGGAGGGGAAGACAGGCTGAAGAGATAAACAGAGAGAAAAGGAGACAGATAATAAATTAGAGAAAGTGTGAGAACAAAGCCAGAAAGAAACACATGAAGAAAGTGGAATTAGGGTTGAATGTTAAAAGTAAACGTTGTGATGTGTGAGAAAGAAATGACTTAATTTCCTAAAACGAATGGAAGGAAATGTATCCTTTGAAGACCCTTTACTTGCACTAAATCTAATATAACACACTGCAGTAAAGGGAAAACTCTAAAAAGGCATAATAGGGCCTCTTTAAACTGGAATCCCCTCCGGTTTGACCACCAAAAGAAAAAAAAATTCTCTTGTGATCATGTGACCACTCCCTTCTATAATTGTTCAAGTTGTCTATGCCTGGTATTGTCATTATAACGACAGAAATGACGGAAAAAATAAGAACCTTTTCTAATGAATCGGACATTAAAATGATCAAATCCAGGACCTCCTCAGATAACATATATAAATCCCTTTATTGAGTTGCAGACATCTCCATGTTTTTAGATGTAGGAATAAATACCCTGAGAAGTCTATGAGTCTATCTAATTTTGCACTCTTTGAACCTTTTTGATTTCAATTATTTCTGCTTCCTTTCTGCCTCCGCCTTAACCATTATCTCATAAGGGGCTCATATCGGTCTCAGATGGTTTCTAATAGAGACGGAAGTTCCAGTGTATCGCTCAATCTACTCTTTCCCTCTTCAGCTTAACTACAATGCCTGGGGCAACAATAAAGATGGAACGACATCTCCAGCAGCTGATAGGACTAAATGGCCTCAAGGTTGGAGCTCAATGCCACACTGACTGAGGAGCCAGTGAAGTGTGTGTTAAGAGAGAGCAATATTAACGGCAATATTTTTGGGCCAATGTCAATTTCTAAGTGTGTGTCTGTAGATGCCTGCATGTTGCTTCAATTAGATTACATAACCATGTAGAGTGGTGCATTGATTACTTGTTTTGCCGTCCTGGAAGTTAGCATTGCGAAGGTCTCCCTCGAAAAAAAGCAACTGGGATTTCTCCATTTGATTTCTGTATATTGCGGTATATTTGGTTTATCTCCCCTCTATTTACCACTTTTGAAGCAAATGCAATCGGCAGAAGAAAAAAATAACGATTGGCTATAAACGTACTACATCACGTTAGCATGGCTGCGCGCCGCCGATACGTTAATGTTCGACATATTGAGGTTGAGACACTTCAACCACCGAAGCTTCAGACATTCACCTGTGGGGTTAATACTGATGTATTTTAGGACAAAGAAAACTAAATGTCAAAATTTCATGTTAGCTTGTGTTACCCACAGACCTTATTTCAGGCTTTTTAACCAGAAACACGTAAAATAGTGCCTTCGGGAAAATGAACCAGAAGTGGTAATATGCAAAATTATTTCCGGGGTTTTAGGAAGATTTCTGCACCACTCTAGGCCGGGTCAAGGGTTAAATTGGGCAGTGGTTTAACACCCAGTCCCTGCAGTCAACATGTCAAAGTGTCCTTGAGCGAGACACTTAACCCCCACTCCTGAAGTCAAGTCTACAGGATTAGAGTGTATGTAAGTCCTAATGTAATGTAATCACTCAATTTATTTCTGAATGATTAGTAAGGGTGATAACGTTGTGTGTTGGTGTGCAGGAGGCCTGCATGCTATAGTGTGTGTGTGTGTGTGTGTGTGTGTGTGTGTGTGTGTGTGTGTGTGTGTGTGTGTGTGTGTGTGTGTGTGTGTGTGTGTGTGTGTGTGTGTGTGTGTGTGTGTGTGTGTGTGTGTGTGTGTGTGTGTGTGTGTGTGTGTGTGTGTGTTGGCCTCAGTGTTGCCAGTCAGGCGTGACAGAAGGAGAGAATTAAAAGCCGTGGGCAGCGAGAGACCTTCTCACGTACCGATGTGGTGTGTGTGTGTGTGTGTGTGTGTGTGTGTGTGTGTGTGTCTGCAGAGTGACCTTCTCTGCCGTGTCACAGACGCTTGGGTTTGGTAGCAGCCCTTTGGCTTCATGCTGTCCTGTGGGCTACACTACTGTCTGGGAGTTTAAGTGTGTGTGTGTGTGTGTGTGTGTGTGTGTGTGTGTGTGTGTGTGTGTGTGTGTGTGTGTGTGTGTGTGTGTGTGTGTGTGTGTGTGTGTGTGTGTGTGTGTGTGTGTGTGTGTGTGTGTGTGTGTGTGTGTGTGTGTGTGTGTGTGTGTGTGCATTAGAACAAGCTCTTTTCTTACCAAACCACCCACACGGTTCACTTTCTTAGTCGCTCACTTCAACAATACTTTCTCTGTGTTGTTCTAAATGTCAAACACGTGGTTTAGGTTGTCCTCGTTTCTCCCGCTTCACTTATTAATAAAAACCTTTCAATTCTGATACAGGGAGGAAAACCTCGGATCTAGAAAGCAAGGCAGCGAGTGGATCAGAAAGCAGATGATTAGAGCGAGGACTGACACACTTTAAGATGTATTTTTCTGTCTATCAGTCGACATACCCAGGGGTTCAATTGGGCCCTGCACATAGACTAACACGTTGACATCATTGACCATTATTGTGACACTTAGACATCTTGTTAACCATGCTTTGTGGGTTATAATCATTCATATACATTAAAGTGTTTATGATTAAATGTATTACAAGAACACAAAATTGTCTATCCTAATAATATAGCTTTTAGTGCACCAGTTTGACGGATTTGAAAAGTAATGCTTCAAATATTTGTTTAATTATTTCTGTGATTTTTTTTATTGCAATACATATGGAACAAAAAGTAGCATTGCATTGTCCCTCTTTTGATATGTGTTGCAGTTCTAACATGTGCATAACGGTACGTCCACACAGCAGCTTTGAAAAAATCTTGAAAATCTTGGAGCTGGGCGTGTCTGAGAGCTTGGGGATTTTTCGCGAGCAACGCGACCAACAACCAATCACATGAATCTCCCGCCCGGGTGATTTGCTAGCGTAATTTCTCGTCTGGAATATGAGGAAATGAACTGCGGTCTGGCTCTCCCAGCTTGCACGCGGTTTGATTGGCTACTATGGCTAGCGCTTGTAGTGTCAGATTTGCATACACGGGATTTGATTGGCTGACGCTTCCAGCTGAGCTTCAAAAGTTGAACATTGCTCAACTTTTGAATCCTGAAAATTCTGTAAATCCTGTAAATCTTCGCTTCGCTTCCCCACAATGCAGTTCGGCGAAAAGCGAGGCAAAGTGACGTCACTCCCATTCAAAGTCAATGGGCAGAGAAGCGTTGGAAGCTTTGAAAGATTTTTTAAAAGCTGCTGTTTGGACGTACTGTTAGAAGGTTTGCAGCTCAGCATGGAAGTGAAAACAGAGCTATGGCAAAGTGCAACAAAAAAAAAAGTTGTTGTCACTGATGAATAATCGGTTTTTTAAAGCGATATTTGATGAAATTCTAATTGAAAATGCCACTTTGAAACGTCATGGAAAGGTTTGGATATTTAAAAACGTTGTCAGATGTAAATGAATGAAAGTTTAATGTATATAATGTAAGGACCACGCCCCCTCGATGCAGAGCCCCCCTACATAACAAATGCCAATTAAATGTGTCCTACACAAATGAGAAGAAGACAATCAGTGTCTTCAAAGGGGAACATGTACAGTATGAAGGGCAGAGTGATTGTAGCATGTGGACGCCTAAAGAAATACGACATGTGTCTTTGCCTTTTCATGAAAGTGAGTGATGAATTTTTCAAAAGGACGTCTATTCACATGTGCCGTTTTCTTTCATCCAACAACCCATCCATCCATTCAAGTATTCCTCCTGCCTGCCATCCAGAAATAGCCGTCAAGTGGCTGTGAATCACTGTTATCAGGGAAACATATCGTTATGGTCTGTGACAATAATGACCGACCTGAAATGTGTAAAAAAGTCAAAAGGCACTTTAAAAGTCCGCATTCCCAACTGAAACACTCTAGAATTGAATTCATCAAGTTTAAAAGACCATTATTGAGTGCTCACAGTATAGTCTGCTACTTATTGCTCATTGTCAGCTCACGGGATATCATCTTCAGTATGCATATGTTAATGTGCGACACTTCTTGATTTTAAACGAACCCCCTCTGTGGTTGTGCGCTGTGCTTTGTATTCAGCTCAAGTCAAGCACTACCTCTTCCACACACACACACACACACACACACACACACACACACACACACACACACACACACACACACACACACACACACACACACACACACACACACACACACACACACACACACACACACACACACACACACACACACACACACACACACACACACACACACACTTTCTCTCAGAGCCTCCACAGGCCCAATTAAACAGCCATAATTACTGGCAGACAAGAGTGAGAGGATGGAATGGAAAGCTGCATGCATTTTTCAACTTGGACTATATATTTTATTACATTCATTTCCCTGAACATGGCAGGGAGTGGAGGGGGAAAGAGGGTGGACAAGAACAAAGGAGGAAACGGCAGAAAATGAGAGCAGAAGGGGCAAGAGAAGAGGGAGAAGAAAGAGTGCAGCAAAGAAGAAATGTGTGATGAGATAGAAATGTAATATTAATGTCGCTGAAGATGGTATCTTAGAAATGTAGGACGCCCTATTAGCCTTTGGGGTTTTCCATTTCCTGTTATATAGGTTTTGGTGCATTTAAATGGCCTGCAAAGGCTAAAATCCCAAAGTTCCCTCCTTTGGACTCCTTTGTTTACTTCCAGACCATCTCTATGTAACACTCCTGCTTCTATTGGCTAGCGCTCCAACACATTTCACGTGATAGGCAGGACATCTCTAAGCGGTTAACCAATCACAACAGAGCCGGCCAGCTAACCAATCAGAGCAGACTGGGCTCTGGTTTCAGACAGAGGGTGACAAGAGGTGCTGCAGCACAGACAGTATGAGAAAGATAAAGAGCTTTTTGAACATTAAAGCAGGAGACATGTCACAGTAGAGACACTACGCACTGATATACACCTGAACATCAGCAGGAGAGGACTCTTTAAAGTAGAGACACTACATACTGATATACACCTGAACATCAGCAGGAGAGGACTCTTTAAAGTAGAGACACTAGATACTTATATACACCTGAACATCAGCAGGAGAGGACTCTTTAAAGTAGAGACACTACCTACTGACATACACCTGAACATCAGCAGGAGAGGACTCTTTAAAGTAGAGACACTACATACTGATATACACCTGAACATCAGCAGGAGAGGACTCTTTAAAGTAGAGACACTACATACTGATATACACCTGAACATCAGCAGGAGAGGACTCTTTAAAGTAGAGACACTACATACTGATATACACCTGAACATCAGCAGGAGAGGACTCTTTAAAGTAGAGACACTATATACTGATATACACCTGAACATCAGCAGAAGAGGACTCTTTAAAGTAGAGACACTACATACTGATATACACCTGAACATCAGCAGGAGAGGACTCTTTAACGATTACAAATGTATGTGCAAATGACTCCCTCTTTATCACACATGCACTTAAAAAAGAGGTGTGAATTATTCTTCACACCTGTGAGTACAGCCACATTATGAGTTATAGATACAAACATATATAGCACTTTGTTGTATGTCTTAATAATTATTCCAACCTCTAAATGGTCGGTAAAACACCACAGACAGATGGATGAAAACCAGCAGCAAACATTTGAGTTAGAATGACACAATGTCTTCGTTTGAAAATGATTTTTAAAAAGCAGAATAATTGAACTTAATTTGCCTCAGATCAAACCAAGAGCAGCACTAATGTACAACCGCTGTGTCGACGATGATATGCAAACACAATGAAACATTCAGTGCAGTCCTCAGTGACAGATGTGAAGCCAAATCTAAGAATACCCAAGCACCCTCGCAATGTGAAGGAAATATAAAACGATGTAAACACTGTGAGTAATTTATTTTTGCTTCTTAAGAAAACTTGTTATGTGACAGGTCGTAGAATTAACCACAATTATGCTTTACACCCTGTCAAAGTGTCACATTTCAGGGAATTAGCACGTGACCGTCAGCTTCTCAGATGTATAGAGTTCAAATTAAACGCTCACATGACGCTATGAGAGGATAGCA
>NC_136908.1:59100793-59138293 GCF_949606895.1 Notothenia rossii | reverse complement strand
ACTGATCTGCTCTTTGGCGTCTGTCTGGCCACATAGCCTCATCTACGTCACAGCGTATGTCTTCCCTTGCAAGGCAGCGTGGGAAATATCTCCTTGCGTGTCGACACCACCCTTGACAGGATTCCGCAGAGATGTCCCGACAGCCAGCATTCATTGCGTCCAAAAGGGGCATTCTGTCATGAGGATGATGGTCATAAACCTTCCATCTCCAGGCAGAGAAGAACTCCTCAATGGGGTTTAGAAATGGGGAGTATGGAGGGAGGAACTCCATGGCCATGTGTGGATGAGCCTCAAACCATGCCCTCACGTCACGAGAGTGGTGGAATGCCACATTGTCCCATATGACCACGTGAACCGACCTCACTTGATCCCTCTCTTCTGGTGGCACAAGTCCGTCATACAGGACATCCAGGAAGGCAAGGACACGTTGCGTGTTATATGCTCCCATTAAAGGGATGTGAGCAAGGACGCCTTGTGTCGAGATAGCCGCACACAATGTTATGTTTCCTCCCCTTTGGCCTGGAACAAAGACTGTCGCTCTTTGCCCAATAAGGTTCCTCCCACGTCTCCTCACTTTGGAGAGGTTGAAGCCTGCTTCATCCACATATACAAAAACATGTGGTAATGCATTGCCTTCCAGCTCCATCATTCGCTAAAGAAAATGAAACAAACAGAGGACCGTTTTACATTACTGTAAGCAGTCAGACATACTAAAAATATAGGCAAGCCATCAGTGTGATTGAGGTCCTTACCTGTACATACCGGTGCCTTAACTCCTTCACACGGTCAGAGTTGCGTTCAAAAGGAACCTTATAGATCTGTTTCATTCTGAGGTGTTGCCTCTTTAACACCCGGTCAATGGTTGCAACACTTATAGACTGAATGTTACTGAAGACATCCTGGTCTGCAATTATTCTGGCCTGAATCTCCCTTAAGCGGATTTCATTGTTGGCCACAACCATATCAACAATGGCAGACTCTTGTTCTGGAGTAAAGGCCTTTCGTCTGCCACCAGAGCGGGGTGCTCTTTCAGTTCTATCAATAAATATTTGAGAATGTTATGTACTGTAATATAAAAACAGTGATCGAAACCTACATCAAAATAGAAATGCATGAAGTGCTGTAAAAAAGGGTTACAGTAGCTTACCTATTTTCGTGCCTGAAGATCCTAATAATGGATGCCACTGTTGATCTCGGTATATTGGGCTGAACCCTTTGGCCAGCCTCACTGAGGGACATGCCATGGTTTATGACGTGGTCCACAATAGTTGCACGGGTGTTGTCCGAAACTACTGTTCGCATTGGTCCCCTTTCAACTCTTCCACCACGCATACGTACAGCCCTCCCTCTTCCTCTCTGAACATGAGGGTTCCCTCTTCCTCTCTGAACATCAGCTCTCCCTCTTCCTCTCTGAACATCAGCTCTCCCTCTTCCTCTCTGAACATCAGCCCTCCCTCTTCCTCGCTGAACAACAGGGTTCCTTCTTCCTCTCAGAGCTCCTCTACCTACTCGATCAGCCATTTTGTTTACACAAACATCTTACTGAAGTGAGGGAGGTCTTTTATAGGATTCTCACTAATTACAATTACTATAGGAAATTCATTGATGTCAGCTGTGAGCAATTCATTTACATGGAAGTGAAGTACTCAATTCACCCCAATACAAAAAAAAACATTTCTCAATGTGCAAAAAGGAAAAGACCACAATTACTGACTGTAAAAATGTTGTATCAGCTATAGCTAATCCTCCCCATATGAACATCTCAAAGACCTATGCAAGTCATATCAACACTATTATAGCTTTACCGGCACCATTTAAAAAAATATTTTAAGTACAGTCATGCAAATTCTATCATGTAAATGTTTTCAATGTAACATCATTACTGTAAGGTATACAGTACATTCCATGGAGTTACCTTTTTCAATGGGGTGATTGACTGATAACAAGTGTTAATATTTTGCACATCAAGTGTCAATTAGTGTAGCTATGGTCTAAGTTTATGAGGAAGTGTTATCCACTGTGAGAAGATTATTTGTTGTTTTGTAGACATGAGTTACACAACAGATTTTTGATCTTTGTGTAGAGAATTGTAACTTCAGTTAGAGAATTGTGTGATCTGTTTTGCAAAACACTGCTTAGCATCTGCATTTTGTGTGATATCAATGAGAAATGGTATACTGTTGTAGAGAAATGGTTTTCTGTTTCGATGGCTGTGCTGTTGGTTTGATGAAAGGAATTTTGATTCTAAATAGTGGGTTTAGCGATTGAGAAAAACTGTAATGAACGAAAGACCGGCAGTTTAATGCGTTTAAATATGCCTTATTATCTTATAAAATTGTAAGGACGGACATTTTTACGACCCTTTCCGTCAAAATGATGGACAACTATAACGTCTAGAGTCCTTTCTTGGTTAAATATCACTGGTCAAATGACGGTTTGGCGGCGGAGTAGGAAGTGTATTGTGTGTGTGTGTGTGTGTGTGTGTGTGTGTGTGTGTGTGTGTGTGTGTGTGTGTGTGTGTGTGTGTGTGTGTGTGTGTGTGTGTGT
Organism: Notothenia rossii; assembly: GCF_949606895.1. Taxonomy (NCBI): domain Eukaryota; kingdom Metazoa; phylum Chordata; class Actinopteri; order Perciformes; family Nototheniidae; genus Notothenia; species Notothenia rossii. The sequence goes on along the minus strand of NC_136908.1, from coordinate 59,135,746 downwards.
GTGTGTGTGTGTGTGTGTGTGTGTGTGTGTGTGTGTGTGTGTGTGTCAGTGAGCAAAGGAAAGACTTGTCTTGTCTTAGCGGTTTAAATCCCCTCTGAGACGGAGAGTGAAACACGCTCCGAGAGTTTTATGTATTGTTGCGAAAGCTGCTTTTTTATGGAGTTAAGCAGTGGTGAGCACCCCCGAGGGTTCCTCCATCGCCATGCCAACAGGTATTAGAATCCACAGGCTGAGGGTCACTGACAGACCTACAGAGAAACACTATCTGTTTGAGGAGGATTAGCTAATTACACATTCAACTAAATTATGTAAATGACATTAGAACTGGTGAAATAAAACACTCAATAAAAAAAACAATAAATCCGAAAACAGATGTACTGCTAAAGCTAGAAGTTGAATGCAAATTCAATTAGAGCACACAGAATTATGCAAATGTCAATACCTATCAAGTTCATATCATTTAAAACTGCATTAGTAACATTTGCACTTCATGATAAATGATTGACTTAATCTGCCACAGCATGCTGCAACTAATAATACATAATAAAGTACATTTATATTAGAGGTTGTGTTTTTTACTGAAATACTTTTTTCTCAGAGGCTTCATCTATATGTGTATCCAACACCCTGCGTGTATTCTGACGTCTCACATAAGTCAGTGGTAAATTGGGTGATCCAATGTATGATGATCATGTTTATAATGCATTATCAAAAAAACTAATGCAAAATGATTCTTATATTTGGTATGATTAACGTAAAGGCAATATGAATATCTATGAGTGTAGTTTAGTATATTAAAGTATAGTCAAATGTATAGCAGACTATAGTCAAGTGAAGTATCTAATTATTAAGTATAGTATAGTATAGTATAGGGATGTAACGATATATCGAATATCGCGGTAAATAAATGTCTCAATATCGTCGTGAGACTGACAAAATATACCGCGATTTAAAAAAAAAAAAATGTTAAACCTTTATTCAACCAGATGGTCCCGTTGAGATCATCGATCTCTTTTTCAAGGGAGACCTGTCCAACATGGCAGCAAGTAGGTTACAACATGAACATAAATCAACAGATAGCACAAAAGGACATGGTATTTACACGGTGAAAGCAATTCTAGAACCCTGAAGGCAAGAGAGACTGAAAAGAGTCAAGGGAAGCTTATAAAAGTTAACAGCATTTAATTACACAAAATATGCGGTGGTGTACAAAATGAAATGTGCGAGTGGAGGCGCTCTCCACATCCGACCGGTCAGTTCAGGTCAGGGGGTCGAAGAGATCAATTCTTGGCTTGCTCTTCCTGTTGTCATCTGAGGTCTTCTCCTATTGGCCGGCGTTGTCGGGGGGCGGGTCCAATGCAATTCCTGCCTTTTTCTGTAGCTAAATTGCATCATTCTAGCGTCTGTGGTTATTTAAAAATTCCCTGCTACACATTATTCAGCGTCAATAAATGAGTGCTAATCCCAGTGTGCTCAGTGTACAACATCACATGTCATTTCACCTTGGTTCAAGGTTTGAAATCGTATGATTCCGCCAGATGCTAAATGCTAACCGGAAGTGACGAATTTTCAGAATAAAAGTGTTAAGCTAATAGTGAGAACTTCCGGTTTTTCAGAATAAAACTGATTTAAATCAAATAGTGTATTTAATTCAAATTACGCCATATCAACATTGATTTTAATTTCTAACAACGGCTACATGTACATACCTAGAGACATTGACAAGTACCAACAGTATATTTATATCTCGCCCTGTCAATAAGCCTCACCTTCTTGGCAACAACTGTATTGTTTTTGAAGTGGTGGAGAGACAATGCACAGTTTGACCCACTGCTGTCACCCATGGCCAAAGCATATCTCTCTGTCCCAGCAACATCAGTACCAAGCAAGAGAGTTTTTTCCACAGCAGGGGATATTGTAAACGCCCAAACATCCCAGCTTCTACCTGGAAATGTGGACATGCTCATATTCCTAAAAGATAACCTAGATGATGCTGAGTGAGTGAGTTAGAGTTGAGTTACTTGAAAAACTAAAGTGAAACTTGATTTATTCTATTGCAGGGTCTGATTATTATATTGTTGATACTTTAAAATACTACTATCCTACTAAAATGCTGTACAAATCAGATGTATTATTTAATAAAGAAAAAAAATTCAAGTAAAAAAAAATTACCAAAAAAATACACTTTTTTTTTCTTTATTTTTCAATATCGCGATATTATCGTACAGTGAGTTTTTGTTATCGTTACATCCCTAGTATATGATAAGGTATAATAAAGTAAAGTATAGCATGATAAAGTATAGTGTTGTATAATACAGTATAGTTGAGTATAGTTATATTTCAGTATATATGTTTATAATGCATTATGAACATACTTATAATCTGCTTAAGGCACTGTGTTATTATAGTAAGCACAATATTAATAATACTTTATGACCATAAAACACATTATAAGCATTTTATAAATCAATATTAGGACAAATGGAAATGTATTAAAATCAACTTTAAATCATCACACATGTACACAGCACACACAGTGACATAAACACTGGATTAAAAGCAACAAATGACCAGTTACAGCAACTTATATTCACATTTAAAAAGGGCATAATGCCTATGAGGATTATAAAAACACCCGAACCTCTCCAGTGAGGGACGATTGACCTTTTTCATGGCAGACATTTTGATTTGTTGTTGGACAGGTGGAACTCGTTTTAGTAGCGATGGCTCACGGCTCCAATCAGCTGCGATCGTTAATGTTATTAATAACACCTGTGCTCTTTCTGTTACAACTCAATGTGTCTGCTGTGAATGAAGTCAATTTTGAAGTCTTATCAAGATACCTGACCGGAGTGCAACATGCTTTATTTGGTATGAATTATGCAGAGGCATTATGAACATGAGTGTAACTGTAATGTATCGCTATAAGTAGATTATAATGCGTTATAAGTATGGTAAATGGATTATAAACATATTCAGTTTAACTCTTTGCTGGACACAAAATCTCTGAGACTGTTTTACCAAAATAATTACCCACAAAAAAGGGGATGTGGTTATTGACATGTGTTTTTTAACTTATATTGCTTTTCTATAATAATAATAATAATAATAATAATAATAATAATAATAATAATAATAATAATAATAATAATAATAATAATAATAATACATGACACTTATATAGAGCTTTTCTAAAAACTCAAAGTTTGTGTGTGTTTCCAAGTAAGAAATATAATAAGTGTGTTCTTATTATTATTTAGATTCATAATTTGATAAATGAATTAATGATGGAAAATGATTTATATTGCCATGGTGAATATCTTTTGATGAAATGATTGTTCATTTTCAAATCGTAAATATGATCTGTTTCCTTGTACCTTCCGGTGTTTATTTAAGTGAGGTAATTGAGGACAGCCGCGGTGCTATGAGGCCTGATGAGATGGGGAGCGGAACAGTTTTTCGACCGCAAATTGTAAACAGAAATTAGTGTTGCAAATTGGACTGCAAAGCATAGTTTATATAGGAAAGTATATCGCCGAAATATTGATTTAGATTTTTTATTTTGAGACTATTTAAGTCAATACCTTTTTGTTAATAAATTACATTTTTTGACTGAAAACCTTCAGCTGCTTATTGCTTTGGATTGCGTGTCGTCAACCCCGCTCTAAATAGTGGCAAAAGGAAACCTTGGATGCCATTACAAAGTGAGAGAACATATTCTTCATTGCTTCACTACATAAGGCGACCCTGTGCCACTTATTTAAACAAAAAGGGTTCCAAAAAGGCAGGCAACCAAAATACCGTGAGAGTGTATTTTGTTATTTATGAGAAAGCAGTTCAGGACGTGGGTAACTGTATTTCAGACTTCAAAGCAGAAGTAAAAGCTTACAAGGAGTGTGTGCAGACTGTAGCAGCAGATTCCCAGAGGGGGAACTGTGACTGAGGACGAGGTCACTATTAAACATATTTGTTGGCTTCAGAAGATTTCAGTGTTCATGCACACAATGTTTGGAGCAGTTTGAGGCTCATTTTCGGCCTTTTTTGGACCTTTTAGCAGCAAATACCCAAGACTTTAATGGTGTGTCTTGAGGCTGTGTGTGTGTGTGTGTGTGTGTGTGTGTGTGTGTGTGTGTGTGTGTGTGTGTGTGTGTGTGTGTGTGTGTGTGTGTGTGTGTGTGTGTGTGTGTGTGTGTGTGTGTGTGTGTGTGTGTGTGTGTGTGTGTGTGTGTGTGTGTGTGTGTGTGTGTGTGTGACAGCAGGTGTTTTTCAGGGAGTCTTCCTGTGAACGGTGGTCTTTGAAGGTCACAGCCGGCTGAATGGTGAGAGGCTGAAGCATTTAAGGGATTTGAAACGAACTATCACTCCAGGAATAACCGCTCTGATACCGGGCAACACGGGGGTCAGCGGCTCAGTGGTTTCAAGAATGAGCTCGTGATGTCAAAATGTCACCAGTGCAAAGATTCAAAGCACTTGGATGCATGCAACTCAAAAGGAAATGATGTCATATTACATGGAATAAAGAGAGAGAGAAGGACAATGAGCTAAAGTGCTTTTAAGAGACCTTCGTCCCACTGAGAACAGCAGGGAAATCCCAGCTGGAAGTGACTAAATGAAATGAAACGAAGTCATAACAAAGAAAAAAAAAAACACTATTACTTTTATTCAAAGCGACTTACATACTCAATACTGTGGACAATCCCCACAGGAGCATTTTGGGGTGTAGTGTCTCAGGGACACAACGACATGCTGACTGCAGTGGGACTCGAACTTGCATAGCGCACTATGCACTGAGCCACAGCCTCCCTAATATATAGTTAGTATAGTATAAAATATTATAGGGTAGTACAGTATAGTCCAGTATAGTATTATAGTATAGTATCGACAGTACAGTATAGAATATTATAGTATAGTATACAGTGTAATAATATAGTATATTATATAATATTATGGAATAGTATGGTATAGAATAGTAGTATAGAGTGTAATATAGTATAGTATAGAATATTCAAATTTAATACCTGTATTTTATTATGTGTATTATCTTTTTGTCCAATGATATACATCTTTCTTCTGTTGATATGTACTTACAGTACCATACCTATATAAGGCATATTTATATATTTTATTTTTCAAAATACCAAACAGATCATGCATTTTAGCCATTCCTCATTTCGCTCAATTTAACACTGTCTTTGCATGGGCTGATTATGTGAGAACAGCACCATCTACAGGCCTGGCATATGTACTACAGCGTCTCCAGCGCTTTGGAACGGCAATGTCCGTGGCTGTCTCCTCCTGATTGGTGGAGTTGGCCCAATAGCCGTAGCGCCACTTCTGTGACGTCATAGAAGTGTTCAAATCTGGATCAGTCTGTATCAGATCCGTTGCAGCCCCTTTTTAAGAGATTTGGGTATGGAGGAAAATAGAGAGGGTTGTGTTTTCTGACACCTGGTGAGTTCCCTGGAACACCGGGGACACATATTCATGTATACAAGACGTACAAAAGTGCATTTTGCATGAAAGGTCACCTTTAAATATTCTATTTTAATTATATGTTTAACTCACGGGTAATGCCCTGTTTAGCTGCTGTGACAAAAAAACATCTCCCTTTTTTAGGATGAATAAAGTATATATATAATTCATACTGTTTACCTCTACTGATTTGGCTTCATATTCATAGACTTTGTCTTCATCGTATTGTCAAAACACTGCATATTAGATCCTGTAAAATGTTGATTAATCACCAGCTTAAGATTCAGGAAGTAGACCAATTAAACATCTTCACATGAACGTCTGGAGGACAATTTAGAGTAGCCAGCGCAGGGCACAAAGCATTTAAAGACGAGCCACTTTCTGTCCCTGTCTTTGTTCTCACTGACATACCAGAGGAAACTGGTAAAAAAAATTCTAAATGCCATCCCAATTATCACAGATGTTGTGTTGAAATATAAAAAATAAACCCAAATACCAAGGCCTAGAGGTCTGCTATCGAGGCACCCGTTCATATTTATCTTCGGCTCTGAAGCAGGGCTGGAGAGGGGCCGACAGCCAGTCAGAGTGTGTGTGAGAGTCACCATGAGTCACATCTGACACACACACACACACACACACACACACACACACACACACACACAGCAGGGAAGTACGATTTGCTGACTTCCAAGAATATACTCCTTCTAGAAATACTTGTAATAGTGGTAGAAAATGGACATTGTTTGCTTCTAAAGTGTTGCAATTAAACAGCTAGTAGGACTATCTTCAGTGCTGGTGCCACCGTTATATTCTTTTCCTTATTGTGTGATACGTACTAAAGATTCAAAACAGTGTATTTATCTGTATCATGTGAAACCCCATTGGCTCCTCCCCACGGGTGTTTTCTCTTCATCTCTCTGATTGGACCTCTTCTCAGGACAGAGTGTTCGGACTGTGATTGAAACTCATCCTGTGTTTCAGCTGGTGTGGCAGGACACAGAACTTCACAGATGGTGCATGAGCTACAGAGTCTCTGAGAAATATTATACCCCGTACGACGGACTAAAATGACTCACAATGCATCAATCGATGGTCCCTAAATGAGACTAAATACCATAATATTATGTGCAAAGATGTGCAAAGACTGCAGATTTAAGTTTTTCTTCCATTGGTGGCACTTTGCTTTACAAAGAGTTCCCTTTATAATGAATAGTATATTTATTCGTTGTCTATAGCGCACGTGTTAAGAAGACCTCAAATTAAATCGTGGGGGCATACTTGTAAACCCTCTCGATTTTCGCGGGAGACTCCCGATTTCATTGCCCTCTCCCGGTTTCCTCCCGGGGTCATATTTCTCCCGCATTTCTCCCGATTTCTGACAAAATCAGATTTACTCAGGACTGTTTGTTTCCACTCGGACTTTAATACAGCTAGACCATTGTTTGGTTTCCATGGTAACACGTCTCTTTAGTAGCGCGCAACTCAAAGTCTGAGAGGGTGAGGAAGATAGTCACAGAAAACTGAACAAGAATCGACAACTCTACTCTCTGTGCTCTCTCCTTTCCTGAAAAAAAAGGTCCAGCCCACACATATGCTCATGTGCACATGTGCTACAGGCCGCAAGGCATTGCACTTAGAACTACAATAAGCATGTTAATGTTAATCTAATACAGCTCCGGCGATCCACTAGCACCCCCCCCCCCCCCCCCAGCCCCCCCCCCCCCCCCCACCACCTTTTTGAAATGCTCCCGGGAGGGTGGATATGTATTGGGGTGATCAATTCCCCTATTCTCATCTCCTGTTATTGATGTAACCCTGGACGATATATATTGTCTCGATAAAACTCTGCTGTAGCAGCCTGCTCTGCACAGTTAAAAGCACCTTCTACCAGAAACAATATATCTGGAGTCATTAAAATAGCGCTTCACTGTGCATGGAATCACACAATTACACACCATAAAGAAGTGTTAGCTATACTTGGAATAAAAGACGAAGGTGGGGAAATGAAGGAGAGGAATAGCAGAGTCACATACGGTATGTGCTCCAGTGTCTGCGGGAACATAATTTTTAAGAGAAAGGGTTGCATGGTGAGCATGTCGACCCTCCTCCATTGTCCATTATATTATAAGTGTGTGTTTTTGGAGAGGTAAAGCTAATCAATAGTTTAAAGTCCAAGCCACAACCGTCCTTCAATTTGTGTGCCTGCTTTCTACTCCTGTAACTTTATGTTTCATTCTCCCTTCTTTCTCTTCCCTTTCGCGCTGCATTACTACGGCCAGCTTCACAGAAAAAAGAGCAATAATTCAGAGAGGGAATGAAAGGAAGGAGGGAGGGAGGGAGAGAGAGATGAAAAAGTGTGAAAAAGTCAAAGAGAAGCGAAGAGATGATGAAATAGTGAGACAGAGAGGAAAGGGAGCCCTGGAGAGAGGGAGAGAGCGATGAAGGGAGGTGAAGGGAGATAAAATGAGGGTCGCACTCCTCTCTCCTGTGTCAGACCTGTGATTATTACAAAATACACCTCTCTCATTTTTATCCCATCTCTGTCGTCTTCTTTTTTTACTCTCTTTTCTCTCACACATCCCACATGCATAATTCAAGCTGAGATTCCAGCGTAATGGGCGTGGCCATTACAAATACATGTTTTCACCATTTACCGCTGCCTTACCTCGGAGGAGCAACGCTAGAGGCGAGGGCAGCGAGGGCAGCGGGCGCAGAGAGGGCGAGGGGCGGGAGGGGAGAGAGAGAGAGGAGGAGGAGGGAAGATGAAGAGGCTGGAGTCAAAACGTCAGAGGCAGAGGGAATGGAGAAAGAATAAAAAGGGATGGTTATATCACACTTTCATTCTGGACCTACTCGCTTTATAGTCCGTTCACTTTAATGAAAGCCCGTAGGACATAAGCATGCAGTTCTTTTTTCAGGTGCGCTCAGTGTGTTAGCCAATAGGAACGCTGCGTTTGGAAGTCCTTATTCTAGATGTGCTGCAGCAAGGCTTTTAAAGACGCTGATTGGATCCATTTTAAACACTTTGATATAGAAAATGAATATCATATCCGGGGTGTCACTGAGAGTCCAATCAGATACTGAAACCCCGCACACTTAAATGAAATGTAATCGGAATTCCCATATGTGTTCGTCCAAAAAACAGGTGCTATATTGTGACAGACAAAATGAGTGTTAATATTATTCTGAATTAAGCACTGTGTCGCCGGACTACAAAGTGTATTCTACGGATATACACAAATATATTGTTTTGGTACAACTTACAAAAATCACACCATGATCATATTAATATATTGTTCAACGGTAATACAAGTAATTATGCCAAAATGATCTTACAACCGTTTTTGCTGTCTAAACACTGCGTGGTCTTACTGAAATGTGATCATTTACTCATGTATGGCCTTACGTTACTTACGAGTATTTCCATTTGACGCTCCATTTGTACTTCCTTACATTTATTTAACACTCAGAACAACTGGCTATATTATGCTGTACTGTCCTATTATAACCCGTTTTTAAAAACTAACTGAAATTGTTTCCACATTGACAAACAACAGCATTATGGTATTTTTAAGCTGTTCTAAAATACTATAAAACATTGAAAAGAGCTATTCTGCATATTTATTTCATATACTTTAAGTGACATTTGCTGATAATACTAGTAAGTAACAGTTCAAATGCAGAACTTCTACTTCTGACAGAGTATATAAAGACTGAAGAAGTTCTACTAGAAAAGTTACGAGTCTGAGTACTTCTTCCGCGTCTGTGTGACACTGATGAAGAGGAGGAGAGACAATGTTGAATCCATAAGAGGGTTGGAGAGAATTGAAGGGGGAGAGAGACTTCGTAATGCGAGGCAATGAAAGCGGATTAAAGGAAATAAAGAGAAAATGCTTTCTGTCTTTCTCCTCCTTGACCCCCAGCTTAGGGGGGTAATTGGCAAAACCCTGCAAGTAATATACTCTCAGTCTCCTTCTCACAAACACACACAACTAATAACTAATACTCCCAGCTCCCAGTAAACCAATCATAGTGTCAATAAGCAATCAATTATATCGATCACTGTAATTGTATTACACTAACAAATAGAGGGGATAGAAATGCATTGTGTGTGTGTGTGTGTGTGAGTGTGTGTGTGTGTGTGTGTGTGTGTGTGTGTGTGTGTGTGTGTGTGTGTGTGTGTGTGTGTTGGTCTGTCTTTCCGTGTGTGTGTGTGGGTGTGGGTGCGTGCGTGAGTGTGTGAGCACGCGTGTGTGTATGTGAGCGTGTGTGAGCATGTGTGTGAGCATGTGTGTGAGCATGTGTGTGGGTGTGTGTGTGTGTGCGTGCGTGGGTTTGAGCATGTGTGTGAACATGTGTGTGAGCATGTGTGTGAACATGTGTGTGAGCGTGTGTGTGTGTGTGTGTGTGTGTGTGTGTATGTGTGAGCATGTGTGTGTGAGCATGTGTGTGTGTGTGTGTGTGTGTGTGTGTGTGTGTGTGTGTGTGTGTGTGTGTGTGTGTGTGTGTGTGTGTGTGTGAGCATGTAAAGGAGAAAACGAGAGAGAAAGGGTGTCATATCAAGCATATGTCATGTTCTATATACGTCTCAAAAGGAGGACATCTATTTTAAACACACGAGCTCAGATCCTGTCAATGTTCCTTCAAAGATATGGTTTGTATCGCAGGAGGACCCAGACTGTTCTGCTAATGTTCTTTCCATGTCTTCTCGCCTCCTTTCATAAATAATACGCTGCTGCTATTAACATGGTCAGAAGAAGGCTGCAGGAGACGGAGAAGAAGCTGGATTGAGGCATGCCAAGAGCAGGAACGTGGAAGGGATGTGGAAATGCCAAACACTTAACCTCGTTGTTCTTTTATCCTCCCACCTATTCTCTCAGATCTACTTTAACATCGCTGTGAGATTTTTAAAAAAAAACACCTCCTCTTTCTCTGGAGTCCTCCGCTGCTTCTTCACTGAACTCTCTTCCTCTGGTGATTACCATTTTACTGCCTCCCATCTCCTTATCCATCACCTTTACAGCCCGGCTTCTTTCTGTCTATCACTTTTTACTGGCCCCATCCTTCTCTTTTAGGGGAAGGGAAAAGAAGCAGAGGCACATGAAACATGGAATATGGATGAGAGGCAACAAGATAATAACGGAGGGAAAACACATTAGGAGGTGAATGTGAGGAAAATAAAAATAACAGGAGATTTTCTTTCCTTGTTTTATATCTGCTTATTTCATTGACAAACATTATGAAGATATCCGCTGTTCATGTCTCCATATCAAACATACACATGGTATCATCCATTGAGTTTAGCTTGTTATCTATGACTTATCAGAAATGGTTATTAATAGGGGCTCTATTATGCTCCTTTAAATGTCCCATGTCATGGCCATTTCCACTGATCATAATTCCATTGTTGAGGTCTACTAGAATAGATTTATATTGTGCAATTTTCCAAACTCACATTGGTTTCTCATACAGCATCTCTTTAAACTACGTGTATTATTCACTGAATTTCACTCTCTGCCTTTAACGGCTCGTTGTAGCTCCAATAGCTCCAGCCCCCACCCTCCCTGTGAGCACAGTGTGCTCTGATTGGTCGGGACGTTGTGAATCGCGCTGAGCTCCGTGGAGGTGTTGTTTCCTTGTTTAGCGATACACAGCGAAACACACCCAAACTCACCTTGAGCACACACAAAGTCACAACCGAAGTAAAAACAATAAGTGTGGCTTGATATTGAGTTAGAAAAATGTTGATAAACGCTGTGAGAATGGGTCTGCAGAGAGAATGGTTCTGCAGAGAGAATTTCGCCGCGATCCCAACTGTCTGTTATCAGCCTGCAGCCAGGGAGGAGAGATCAGCAGAGCTGCATGCACTGAGTGTGTGTGTGAGGAAGTCCGTGGATTGGTCAATTTGGACCAATCAGCGGGGGCTTAACGTAACGGCTCCGCGGACGTAACGTAACGGCTCCACGGATTGGTCCATTTAGTTCCGGGTAACCTTTGACATCATGATTTACCCGCAAGAATCAATGGACAGTGACGTATCTCCAACGAGGCGTTTTGGGGAGGTCTTTTCTATGTTAGTTTTACTCGCTACAGGGTGTACTTTGAGGGTTTTGACTCTGCAGACCGTTTACATGCATAAAAAACCTTCATAACACACAAGGGGACGGGTAATAACCGGAAAAGCATGACATGGGAGCTTTAAGTCATCAAACAACACCTATTTTATCCTATTATTCAACGATTGTGAGATAAGTAACACCATTCACGTTATCTACGTTTTACACAACCCTTTAAATGGTCAGCATGTCATTTAAAGGGGTCATATTATGCTCCTTTCAGCTTCATATGAGTATTTAGTGTCTCTGAGACTTTGATGTTCAAAAAGCTCTTCAAGATTGAATCCGCTCCCTCAAGAGTTTCCGACAAATCTTTCTTCTTCGTGTGTGTCACTTTCTCTCATTTTTATTTAGAGAAAGATACTGTATATTGGAATATACGTTTCAGAGTGTTATTGTGTTAACTTCCCAGTCTTCTACAGTCACTCAACATAATATAATATAATGCTTCTTGAAAGAAAAGGTGGTCTTTACGGAAGAGGATTAGGGCCACATGATTTTTTTTTTTGGGAGGATTTGAAAAAAAAACGTTTTTTTTATGCTCTGAGAAAAAAGTCAGAATTTTTTACTTTAATCTCAGAATTCTGACTTTTTTCAAAGAATTCTGACTTTAATCTCAGAATTCTGACTTTTTTCAAAGAATTCTGACTTTAATCTCAGAATTCTTACTTTTTTCTCACTTTAAAGTCAGAATTTTTTTTCTCCCAAAAGAAATATTTTTTTCAAATCCTCCCAAAACAAATAATAATGTGGCCCTAATCCTCTTCCCTAGGTCTTAATAAAGCTTTTGTAACTATTTTCCCCACACTCAGAAATCTAAAAAGTGAATCGAGCTGCTGTGTTTTTTTCATGTTGACTTCCTGTATACACCCCACGAAGAGACTTGAGAAATAAGCCATGAATCTCTTGTCATTTAACTTTAAAGAATTTATAAGAGACACAGTTTGAACTTTAATGAACTTTGACTCCTCCCAAGAGGCTCCGCACCAACGTGATGAACTTATCACCTCCGTGTTCATTCTCTCACTCATGGTAGCAAACACAAAAAGCTCATATAAAGCAATATAACAATTAAGCAACCGCACCGATCAATAACACCAGCAAGCGTCCAATCAGATCGCCTGTGATAGCCAAAGCAGAACAGGAAGCAGTCGTCCAGCACATATTGGTTTGTCCTTATTTCAACAATATCAAATGTGGTGGTATACAATTTAACACGTCTCAAAAAAAAGACAAACACATGAAGCAGTCACAACGGAAAGCAAATACACCGTTTCCCCATTTCATCCATGGCAATTTTCAGCCTGACACCATATTTCACACCTGTACAGCTGCATGTGTGTGTGTGTGTGTGTGTGTGTGTGTGTGTGTGTGTGTGTGTGTGTGTGTGTGTGTGTGTGTGTGTGTGTGTGTGTGTGTGTGTGTGTGTGTGTGTGTGTGTGTGTGTGTGTGTGTGTGTGTGTGTCTGCTCTAACAGCACTGAGATGACCTAAATAGTTGTGCAATAACCACAACACACTCTCCTTGGTCATGACGTGATCACAAGTCTGTGTTTGGAGACCTGTCTATTGGTGCTCCTTGTACATCTTTCACGGTCACCTATTATGCTACATCAACACGTGTCCCCTCTTCTTCATGTCTCTTCTACATCAACATGTGTCCCCTCTTCTCCATGTCTCTTCTACATCAACACGTGTCCCCTCTTCTTCATGTCTCTTCTACATGTGTCCCCTCTTCTTCATGTCTCTTCTACATCAACATGTGTCCCCTCTTCTCCATGTCTCTTCTACATCAACATGTGTCCCCTCTTCTTCGTGTCTCTTCTACATCAACATGTGTCCCCTCTTCTCCATGTCTCTTCTACATCAACATGTGTCCCCTCTTCTTCGTGTCTCTTCTACATCAACATGTGTCCCCTCTTCTCCATGTCTCTTCTACATCAACATGTGTCCCCTCTTCTCCATGTCTCTTCTACATCAACATGTGTCCCCTCTGTGGAAAGAGACTCTGAAAGTTTCAGGAACAAAGATTCTCTCTCTTTTTGTCCTGATCCATTTCTATAAAAACCTGTCTGAAAATGAGCTGATCAGATTTTGGCCACTTGATGATGTCATAACGATGTCATATCACCTGAATCTCCTCCTAGAGCACCATTGAGTTCTTTGTAACCAAATCTCTCTCAGAGGGGCGTGGGGAGGGGCTGCTTATTTTTCATCTAAAGTAACAGACAGAGTATCAGCACTTGTTTTGTATATATCTGAGACCTATAATATATTGATGAAAAACAGTATAATAGGGGACCTTTAAATACTCAAATTCAGTGACATAATAAAGTACACATTCACGCAGTTGTTGGTTATGCCCAACAAATGGCGTCAGGTCTATGAAATGGTGAATATCCCATCATCTCCTCGAAAAACAATACTTTTCGCCCCGATCTCATTTTCTCTCCATGTCGAGTTCATTCATTTTAAATGAGAGAATCCATTACAGCGGGTAATTTCAATGCATTTCATCGCAGACACTTTCTTCTCGAGCTGAAAACATTTCATCAGGGAACCAAGCTAACAACATACATTTATTCTACAATGACAGTTCAGTTTAATAGTGTTTGAATCAGTGTGTTCTTTAATCGAACCAGGCATCTAACTGACTTATGTCTTTAAGACGCTAAATGATACACAGACACCACAGAGACAATGTCAACAACAAAGGAAAATCATATTTAAATGTATTTTCAGTCAACAACTTTCTATACTAGTTCTGTTCATACGGTAGTGTTTCCTCACAGCAGGCATGTTGTTGTGTGAAATTCAGGTGTGACCAATAGCACTCATAATACCTGCAACCCAATTAATACCTCATTCACACCAACGCAACTCCGGTTCAAGCTCCGTGCTAGAGCTTTTCAGGTTCAGAACCGGTTCTTCGGTTTAGCTCCGGCTCTTTCCACACCGCCCAGAGTCCGACTGGTGCTGCGTCATTGCGTCATCGTTTGTATCATGACGTAACCCTTTGCGTGCCTGCTTCGTAAAGCCAAACCGTGCGGAAACCCCTCACAGCTGACACCGACGACAACAACAATGGCCGATTGTGCTCCAGCTTCCTCTGTACCTCTTCAGAAGACCAGATTCCCAGTAGGTAGCTGGTCTCTTCAGTGGACCACTGCTGCTTGTTAAGTTTCTTCATCGTTGTGCACAAACTGTATATAACGCCGGCTTTTTGTTTTTGTTCAGGAGTTGATCTGCTCCTGCCCCCGCCTCGACGTAAGCGTGACGTATGTGGTGAATTTGCTCTGGCCGGACAATTTTTTAGGTGCTCGAAATGAACCGGATTCCGGAGCTAAGAGGCTGCTCCGCTGCGGTGTGAACAGGAAAACCCGGTGCTTTTCAAGCTCCAGCTCCGAACCGGCCCTGAAACACCGTTGGTGTGAATGAGGTATTAGAGTGCCAGGCTGGCTCCACAGTATTACTTTACTCCTAAATTACAAGTGTTTCTCCTACCAAACTGTATGCAAATGATCCTAATTTCCCAAAGACACAATGCATGTTGGGTATTAGGTGTACCAGCTTATCCCAGTTGAATCTAACAGAGGAAATTTGGACTTGGCGTAGCAGAAAAAGGTAACCGTTGTCATTGGTACGAACCACTTAAATGGCCATGGTTCATTTAAACACATGGTTAACATTGTCAATTGAAACAAATGACATCTTGTTTGAGGAAAGGCAATAAAACTACTTAGTTAGATTAAAGGTTCTTAATAAAATATTCAGAACCGATGGATTGCCTCCACATTAGCTAAAAATAGCTAACGTCTCGCTAACGTTGATATTAACACATGGTGGGAAAAGACTACAGTGTTTACAGAGACAATATAACTCCGTAACGACAAACAAGAGTTATTAGCGGTAACTTTTTTAATAAGCAGTGAAGAACGGCTATTAGCTAGCCAGTGGGTCACAAAAACAAGGCTAACTCAGCTTACGTAAGTTATGTACTTACAAATAAGTCATTGTTTTGACCATGTTAACCAGGCCAATAGAAGATAATGGCCTTCTAGAGCTAGTATTAGGTGTAGCAAGCCCCAAAAGTACGAGGCTGATAACCTCATACGCATATCCAATTGGCTGATAACACTTAAACGCACAGGCGAGACCAACAAGATGTCCTTTTTTGTAGGTGTCATTGTATTCATTAGTTTTATTAATAGCAATTACATCTGAAGTTAAAATGCCACTGGTGTGTAAAGCACACAAATGAGACGGAGCCTTATTAGTCACAACTTTCCCTTTCCCTCCATGACGAGTGACAACGGCTGGCATCGTCCAGCTGTGATGTGTGAAACTGCTGCCTGTGTGTAATGGCTTCACTTATCTGCACTTCTATTCAGCCTCAAACCTGATGAAAGGAGAGAGCAGAGATATCATCTCAATCCACTTTAATGCACTCTATACCCTGGTCCTTCCTCCCCCCCCCCCCCCCCCCCCACACACACACACACACACACGGAGATAATACACACAGTATCCATCTTTTTTACTCTTTCTATCTCCCTCTAACACACACACATTCACGGTTAAGTGGACACAAATAAATCCACACATTAACAGATACATAGTCAGCAGTTTCTTTGCACACATTTTCAATAACCTCTTGGTTCAAGTTCATTAAATGACATTCCTCCCTGCGGCTACACATGTTCATATATTATGTAGTCGTGTGTGTAGTGGATTGGTTAAAGATGTTACTTTGACTTTATTCTGTTGATCTCACTTGTGATTTCCATTTTAACGAACTTTGTCATTTTCAAACCCTGTTCAAAGGATTTTCATCAATCGGCTGCTAACAAATCCAATTTAGTCTGTGTTCACAAATGACCTGACGAATCATCTCCAGGCAGCACTCGAAAAATGGTGCTAATAAATAATTTCAGAAGGACAATTAAGACTGCCTTCATTAACCATTTGCTCATTAGGGCTGCCTCTGTTAGTAGATGTTGAATGATCCTTCGTCTGTCGTGACCGTGACGTTCCGGCGCTTCAGGAACGCTTTTAAAGCACAAGTTGACACGGAACGGAGACGGCACTTTTGTGCTAATGAGTTTTCCTGCTCTCTGTTCTGTGTGTTCCTCGGCTTCATTATCACCAGCCTCTTAATGCAAAATGCCTCCATGAAAGAAATCAACACCATATCATTACACGATCATCCTCTGCTGCTTACTTTGGCTTTTTGCCTCCTCTTTCTTTTGTTTCTTTATCCTTTGTTTCCCCCTTGTTCGTCTTTATTCTCTCTCATTAAATCCTTTCTGTTTTGCTCCGTCTAATTTCGTCTTTCTAGAAATGTCTCCTTCACACTCATTCCCATCTCTGCTTACCCGCCTGTCATTATTTCATCTCAGTCTGCAGGATTAGGACAAGCCTGTAACACCAAACTCAGCTTGACCTTGAGGATAATAGCAAATTGGTTCGGGACTTCTTCGGAATTGTCATCTGAATAAAAATAAACGCCTTTCCTGTGAATTGCGTTTTTAATGCAGCCGTTGTGAAGCTGAATGTCAAATTGATTTGCAATTCAGAGGGGCTCTACTGTGCCTGAATATGAGACAACAGCTTTTGAGTCCCATCCTGCAAAGGGCTCCAGAAAACATTTGCTTTTACTAATTTGCTTGATAACATTTGTGCGCGTCTGAAAACAAACTTCTGCATATCCTGTATACTCTGTGTCATAAGTTATTCCTTAGGGAGAGGCAATGTTCACGTCACATGATGTATGGTGTAGAAATCCCCTTCAAACAACAGAGAAAGCAGTACTCGGGAAAGCAATCATCGCGGAGGTAAAGCACGAGCAGACAAATATCTGCAAAATTACACAGTGCAGCCGTTAATCCCCAGACAGACAGGGAGGAGAGGAAGCTTCGGCTGAATTATGGAAGCAATCGCAGGGCTCGACCACATTTGGTTATACACATACACATATTTAAAATGTGCATTAGCAAGATGCAACACTCGAGTAATGGCTCACACGCTGCTCCCACACCAGCTCGCCAACAGCTGGATGTATGGGAGAGCGTGGGAAAGACTTCTGCTTCGACCTTGGCCTTGGAACACACCATTTCTTCCAAACAACACAGATAGTAAGTAGTGTGTGTGTGTGTGTGTGTGTGTGTGTGTGTGTGTGTGTGTGTGTGTGTGTGTGTGTGTGTGTGTGTGTGTGTGTGTGTGTGTGTGTGTGTGTGTGTGTGTGTGTGTGTGTGTGTGTGTGTGTGTGTGTGTGTGTGTGTGTGTGTGTGTGTGTGTGTGTGTGTGTGTGTGTGTGTGTGTGTGTGTGTGTGTGTGTGTGTTTGCAGGCTCGAGTAGGACTGACACTGACGGAGCAAAGGGGGATGATTCCAGCGGGTTTATAGTGTTTCCTGAGTTCCCCGAGGCAAAAGTTATCCCATTTGATTTCGCATGGGAAGACCCGCCACTTATCAATTTATGAATTTAATTTCTTTGTCAGAGTAAAAAGCGCCCTTGTATGATAAAGAGGACCTGTTAACAGAGCGAACAAGGCCACACACACAGACAGTCCATTAGAGAAAGCCCTCATGAGAAGGCAGCTATAGCTTCCTGGCTCTGGAAAAAAGAAACATAATTGATGGTTGTTAGTTAGTTTTGGTGTTTATATGCATTAATGGGTTATTTAATAGGGTTCCCCAAAGTGTCAAGGGCACATACCAACCAGGATGACAATACAAATGACTACAAAGTACATGAAAGGACTACAGAGAGTCAAAACAAGAACAAAGACTTGAAAAGCAGCTGCAAAGAGACACAAAGAGACCACTCGGACTATGAAAACGTGCAAAACAACTACAAAGCCATGAAAAACCACTAAAGAGACACAATGCAGCTACAAAGAGGCTCAAAATGACATAAAAAATCTTCAAAGAAATGCAAAACAACCACAAAGACACAAAGTGACCACAAAGAGAGACGTGTAACGACTACAAAAAGATGCTTACTTTATAGCCAGTGTGTATACAGGTGGTAAAGCCTTTTGCAAGTCTGAGCCCAGGGAGCCATTGTCTCATAATCCGCCATTGTTAAATGTATTATTGGTTTTTCCAGGTCAAGCATCAACCGGTTAAAAACGTTTTGGCCGTAGCCGCAGTTTGCATCAAGATCCAAAGTCTCGGGGGTTAAGCGATCCATAATGCTGCTGTAATTAACCAAACACGCACAAACACAATCAATATCCCAGGATGAAGCGCTAAGTCTTTGAGGATGAAGGGCTATAGAGGAAAATAAAAAAGAAGAAATGTGCGAGTAGAGGAGAAACAGTACCCTGGAAACAAGGGCCTGGTTAGTAATGGAGGGGATGCTGCTATATGTGTCCACCATATTAAACTTGCAATTTGTGAAACCCCACAGCAGCACCTATCTCTAACTCAATACTATCCTCATTAGTTCCAGTCCTCCCAGACGAGAGGAACAATGCACACTGAAAATAAAAGTGAGCCCTGAGCAAGTTCAGCTGCTGTTCCTCGACCCTGTGCATGCTGCAACTCTGCCAATTAAAAGTGTGTTTCCGGTTTATTAAAGCTCATATTGTGTCGAGCCTTCATATCAAGGTTCAAAGCTTTTATTAGTCATACGTACATATAGTGCTGCGTACCGGTACGCCGAACCGGTACTGGACTTGTAAAAAGTTTCGGTTCAAGTCCGGTTAAAACCGGAACGTCGGGAACCGGTACTTACGTATATTCTCCTTTTTGTTCTAAACCATCTAAAACCTTCCATAGATCGAGAGATTTGCGCTGAGAAAAGACGAAAAACATTGTTTTGGCTTCTGATATGGCGGCCATTACTGAGCTCACGAAGTCTCGCAAAATATCACAACTGCTCGCGAGATCTGTGTGACGTCAAGGGAAGCTGGCTTAGACATAGTGGACACTGACAGCGTGGGATGCTGGTTGCCATATATGGTAGTGTAGCTAAGTTAACTCCTTTGTATGTATGGTGATATAGTGTCTGCCGAAACAGCAACACTTCACCCAGACAATGTCAATATGCTGTTGTTCTTGAACAAGAACACGTAGACTTGTACTCTTGCGTATTGAGTCTTGTATGTACATCACTATGTATGTAGTTGTGTAGTGTAGTTAGTAACACATGTAGAGTTCTAGAAAAGACATGGTGTAGACACAAGTTGGAAGGGGGCACAATAAACCTGACGAGTTTGAATTTGAGTTGATTATGAGTTTATTTTCAATTGATAATTAGCTCACAATAAGTTCACTTTAGTTACTCACACAACTTGACACAAGTCCAGACTTATAAGTCCGGACCTGAACCTGAACCTCTGGACTTGAGTCCGGACCTGAACCTGAATGTGAGTCCAGGTACACAGCACTACGTACATAGCTACAGTGTAGTTATGACGATGACTTAGGTCACAGGCTGCACCAACAGTGCAACACAATAAAACGGAAATATAGTGCAAGTATAAACAAATACAAATTAAATAGTGCAATAAGAGTCTATATACAAGTGATTGGAAGCATCATTAAGATTGTTCCCAAAGTAAGATACTGATGCAAGATCGGGCAGGAAACACGAATCAGCAGATTTATACTTTACCATAATTATCCTTAAACACTGATCTATACACTTCCTTTCAGTGTACTTGTTTAGACGACCCCCATTCGCTCGGTTCTTTTTATATGCTAAACTCCTAAAATGCTGCTGCGCCGACCTGGTTTTCCCAAGAGGATTAACAAAGTGTCATCTTATTATATCTCGTGTCATCCCCTCTCTCCACTTCATATCATCCCACAAAGCAGAAACGGCGACACATAATCTTCAAAAGAGGAACCGGCAACAAAAGGAACCGCAACAACTTTTGTTCGCCTTGATTTCTCTTTGATTGTCAGCACGCGGCAAAAAAAACAAATAGTGGGCTGTTTTCCTGAGGATTTGGATGAGAAATTCTTCACACAAGCTGTTGTTTAAATCTCTTTCGTATGCTGCTAGATTCCAACACACACACACACACACACACACACACACACACACACACACACACACACACACACATATACAGTTCAGTGTTTCTGAGCCCCTTGTGTGGAGTGGGCGGCTAGCTGTGACTGTCACTGTCAGATTAGCCCACTTAAAAAAGACATATGTTCATCACAGCACGTGTGTGTGTGTGTGTGTGTGTGTGTGTGTGTGTGTGTGTGTGTGTGTGTGTGTGTGTGTGTGTGTGTGTGTGTGTGTGTGTGTGTGTGTGTGTGTGTCCGCCATACTATTTTCAGACCGTGACACGCGCTGCATTGTTCATGTTAAAGCATGCACGGAGAGATAGTCTATGGTCATAACACTGCCACAAGCCTCTGGTTGGTATCACACACACACACTAAATACTTAAGACCCGCACAATCGATGGCACACTTATCCCAAACATACTGCTATACATTGGCGGACCCACACAGGATCCACTCCCACGCCACAACATACAATACACACGCGTGTACACACACACACACACTGCACTAAATCGTATTAGGCAAATGAGAAGGAGGCAGTGTGGCGCTCTGTTCCCTGTGACAGATCCTGGCATAAATCATGTTTAGTTGTTGTTTAATATGCAAATCTCCCATTCAAAGCACGAGCGGGTTGTTAACAAGTACGTTCGAACACTCACACACACACACACACACACACACACACACACACACACACACACACACACACACACAATCCAGTATTGTACGGATTTCCGAGAGGAAAGTGTGTGCGTGGGATGGATGTGGATGTGAAATGCCGTGGGCGTCATTACTGGACTTGTATTTCATAATCATACGGCGATCCATCAGCCCTGTTCAGCTAATGGTGACAACGCCAACACACACACTCCTGCAAACACACACCTAGAGAGAGTCTCTGTCACAGACTGGAGAGCTTCTGCAAGGACACAAGCAAGCGGCATGATGGGGAAGAAACACTGCCGCATGCATACACATGAGCACTTGTAGGATACTCAATTAGGCCCACACATGTACTCAAAAACCCGCTAGCAAAATAGAAATGTCCTATTGGGTAACTCTCACACACACACTCACACACACACACACACACACACACACACACACACACACACACACACACACACACACACACACACACACACACACACACACACACACACACACACACACACACACACACACGCCGCAGTGGATGAAGTGGCTGTTGACAGATTTCCGCAGTAATTGATACCCATGTTTGGCAGCCATTTTTATTTGGCTCAACCACAAGCCAGGAGTGATCTAAGCTGTGCACACACACACATTCTCACACACACACAAATCCCCTTCCTTTCAACCATCACTTGACACATCTTGACATATCTCTTCTCACACACGCACCGAAACACAAGAGATAGAAAATCACACTTTAGGCTTCCAAAGCGAAATGCACAAGCTCGAAAAAAAAATTCCCTCCCAATTGTAACAGGAAGAGGTGGCACTGGAAGACAGACTGCATTTTAATTGGCTGTCATCATTGAACTTTATCTCGCCGGCGATGATGAGTGAGAGGAAGAGGGCAAACGGCGGAAATAAGCACACACACAAAAGAGAGGAGATCAAAGTCTTACCTTAAACAGGCGCAGGATGTTGGCCACCATGATGGACACGGAGCTGGCTGCGGCTCCTATGACTCCTACGATTTTATCCGGCTTGGTGAAGATGGGAGGGTCTCCGTTAGTGCAGCGGACGTCCGATCCGTCCCTCTCGATCAAGGCCTGCACAAACGTCAGGGACTGCTCCAGAGCGTACGTGTCCCGGGAGCAGGTATCCAAGATCCGGGCCCCCAGCGTGATGTTGGGCAGCAGCTCGGGGTCTTTATTGATCAGGTCTATGGCGAACATCATGGCCTCCAGTCGATGGATGCCCTTCTCCTTCTTCAACTCCCCGCAGGGTGTGCCGCGGTCCCCCCGAGAGTGAACCGGAAATAATCCTCCGAGGATGATGTCCCCGTCCAGTCGGATAGAGTGGGCGTACTCGGGGGCCGCCTGGGGGTCTGTTGGGACTCGCTGAGTGGGGGTGACAGGAAGGAGCCAAGTGTAGGAAGTAGCCATGAGCAGGAAGAAGAAACAGGGAGTCGGGTTCCACTGCAGCTCCATGATGGTGATAGAAACAACAGCCAACGTGATCTTAAACGGGACTTTTAGGGAAATATTCCGAGTTTTTGGTTAATATTCAAAAAGTATGGCCTTCCTATTGGTCGAAACAGGAGGGGTAAGGGACCCCAGGGGTGGAGCTAGCCGAGCCCCATGAGCGAATCATATTCCAGTATCGATGGCGTGACACAGAGAGAAACGTGGCGGTAATGTCGTAGAAATGTCGATCTGGAGTTCAGCCTGTAATCCACGAGTCACATCTTCAGAAGAAGCCTGTTGAAGAGAGACAGGAAGTCTGAGTGAGGAGGACATCAAACTGAAACATGAGGAGACCGCCTTACTGGCAAAAGGCATTCCAAAAAAGCTCACATGGGTACAGCATTTCCAGTAAGGCCTGTCAAAATGAGCCATGTTATAATTGAAAATATGTCAGTCATCTTCTCCACACACACACACACACACACACACACACACACACACACACACACACACACACACACACACACACACACACACACACACTCGTCTCTTGGCATATTGATGAGTGAAACAGCTGTTAAAATGACAGCAGAGAACCTTGGCGAGCTCCTCGGGCTATGAAGCACGAAGAGGAAGACTACCTGCTGCAGTGGAGGTGACGAAGGGGGGGTGAAGAAGGGGGGGGCAGAAAGAGAAACCGCGTGAGACAGAGTGAGAGAAACAGAGACAGCACAGAAAAAAGACGGAGAGCGGTGCCTCGGAGCGAGTGCGTTGCATCATTCAAACACCTGCTGTTTCTGCTGCAGCTAAAAGAACACATTACATCCTATCCAGAACACCTTGCCACACACACACACACACACACACACACACACACACACACACACACACACACACACACACACACACACACACACACACACACACACTGAGCTCCCAACAGGTAGATTTAATGTTGAATGTTCTACACATTAGCAGTATTTAAAAGGTCTCCTATTAAACTGTTTTTCATCAATATATTATAGGTCTCAGATATATACAAAACATGTCTCTGAAGTGTTTGGCTCCAAACACCAAACAGATCATTGCAGCATTACCCATAATCCCCTCTGTTTCAGCCCTGTTTCCAAAGTGCTGATTCTCTGTCTGTTACTTTAGATGAAAATAAGGAGCCCCTCCCCACGCCCCTCTGAGAGAGATTTGGTTACAAAGAACTCAATGGTGCTCTAGGAGGAGATTCAGGTGATAAGGGGGGGGGGGGGGGGGGGTTACCTTGGTCGCTGATTGGCTAATGGTTACACAAGCCAAAACATCGTTATGACATCATAAAGTGGCCAAAATCTGATCAGCTCATTTTCAGACAGGTTTTTATAGAAATGGATCAGGACAAAAAGAGAGAGAATCTTTTTTTCTTGAAACTTTCAGAGTCTCTTTCCACAGAGGGGACACATGCTGATGTAGAAAAGACATGAAGAAAAGGGGACACATGTTGATGTAGAAAAGACATGAAGAAGAGGGGACACATGCTGATGTAGAAAAGACATGAAGAAGTGGATTTTGCATAATAGGTGACCTTTAAATGTTGATATGCCATTCTCTGTTTTCCCTTACAGCAGTTCTCCACCCCTGCTCTGCACATCAACAGCAGATCCTTGAGAGGAGCTGTAACTCGGTCCTGGATATTACTTGCGATGAACTGGTCGGTTGCTACATGCTGCTAATGTGATTTCAATGCCAAAGGCCCTGAGGATTTATTTTCTCATTTGCCTCCCATGATCCAAAAGCCTTGATTCAATTTCTTTTTTTTGCATGGAGACTGTTTAGAGTGAACAGGCAATTTGTACATTCCCTAAATAAGGATTAAAAGGTGAGGTAATTCCAGTTTTCCTTTCAATTTCTCCAGAAAATACTATATATATTGCACACATAATTATATTGTGTTAGTTTAAAGTGATACTATTAAGTTTAAATAAAAAACATTAGGTTGAACTTAATGGGGCGAAGCCTGCGAGCTAGTTCAGGCAGTCAACTCGAGCACTTATGCTGCATTCATACATAACGTCCCTGGCCACTCTACAGCCAACCAAACAGAGTCTCCTTAATATGCCGCTCTATTCAACCTGCCAGATATCTCTCTATGCTTTGCTTGCTGCTGCTCTTGCTTTAGCTACTTCTACGTCTCTGCCGCTTGCCTGCCCCATCACCCCAGCGTCCACCTGTAGGCTCTGGGGTTAGTTATTTAATCATCACTGATCGTGCCATGCATATCTGTGGAGTGATGAGACCCGAGCCTAGTCGCCAAACTCAACTATGCTGCTTCTAATAAACATGTTAAAGAAACACGTGAGTTGTCTGACTGAAATGTTATTGCGTTCAACTAACCAAATACAACTATGTGTAATTTGTTGACATAATACATTTAATTAAAGTCAATGTTTCAGTGTTTTCAGTGTATATAGTGAGCAAGCAATTTGTAAATTCGGACCCCTAAGAAGTAATTGTTGCTTTGTCTAACAATTACTCAAAACAAACTTAAAATACCGCTTGTCATATTCAGGCCTTAGTGAATGTAATGAAATCTAATACAATTTAGGGCTATACATGGCTTTTGGTCTAAATTACTTCAGGCCATCACTTTGAAGGCGTCCTGCTTACCTCAATACACACAAGCAGAATTATTAATTTGCCCTTTTTTCACACAATTTAGCCTTTTAATTATCCATGTAGTCCATTCCACTGCTCATCTCCCCTTAGAGAATCATCTCTGAGCACCAAAAGTAGAACGCTAATGTTAAAATAATAGTTTGAGACACTTTTGGACAAGTTATGAGAAGATTGATACCACCTTATTACATTATAGGACCGAAGATAGTAGCCAGTTAGCTTAGCCTATACAGACTAACATAGAGGGCGAAACCCCAACAGCTCTTTCTGAAAGTGACAAAATCATTTAAAAACAGACATAAGAAGTGTCCAAACAAACCCCAAAACACTGACAACTTTAATTAAATGTAAATAAGCAAATACACAAAGCTGGCGACAAACTAGGGGCCCAAGATCCTAAGGGGCCCAAAAGAATACATAATAATTGTAAATAATTAAATGTGTAAATGTGTTTGTTAATATTGTATGCCTCATTGTAACACATTAAAAGAGTCACAGCCACAAGGCAGTTTTATAAGTTCATCTTAAGGCCCCATCTATTAAGAGGGGTAAGGGGGGGGGTCAATAGGGGCCTCCTGCTTACTTTTGCCCCAGGGCCCACTATTAAGTTAATCCGGCCCTGCCGAAATGAGATCCTTCTAATTGAGGGTAACTTGGGATCAAACCCAGCGCTTTTATCCCATATCCTCAACCTCACTATCTCACTAATGATACAAAACAAACAGAAAGTATTCACAAAAGTTTAAATATTAAACAGCCTGCCTAATTTCGCCCCCTCAAGGGCCTCCTAACGGGCTCCGGGCTGAGATCTGGTCACAGCGTGAGGCGCTCTCTCGATGAATCCATTTATAACTCAATTCTGTCCCAATTAACTTATCAGTTCTCTCCACTCTGAATGGAATTGGGTCAAAGCTTCTCATACAGCAGAGCCCCGCTATGATTAAAAAGCCTGCTTTATATAGGTTAGCCAACATTGTGCTCGCTGGAATATTGTTTATTCAACACTTTTCACTTGGCTCAGGCACAGAAAGTGTGCAAATGAGGCTTTGGATCTCCGGTTATCAAGACACACTACACACGATCAAACAAACAAATCAATATAACAACAGCTTTTCATCGTAGCTGCTCTTAATATTTGCCGAAATCAGATCTTGCCACTTGGACTTGGATTCACGTACACTGAAAAACTGACTTTAATTAAATGTCTTATGTCAACAACAAAAATAGTAGGTTCAACGCAATAGTATTGCTTCCAACTGACCTACTGTAATACAGTTATGTGTAATTTGACGCAATACATTGAACTAAAGTCAACGTTTCAGTTTAATTCAGAGTAAGTGACTTCTTGAATCCACGATGAGCACATTTATGACTCAAAAAGTCAATTTAAGAGGCACGCAAACGCCTCGTATAGACACCAAAAACTCACATGTGAAGATTCGCCAAAAGGCCCTGCGGTTAATATTAGTTTCTCATTTACACTCAATGACTTATCACATTTCCAGCGAGGTGAGAAGCAGTGACATCCTTTTCCGTACACTCCTGATATTCATAATTAATAACCCCATCTTGAATTTAGCTCCTCTGATGCCTTTAAAAAAGCAGTTATTTTCCCCCGTGTGGCAGCTTTAAAGAAGGCAGCGGACATCCCCAGGAAGGAGGTTTCCTCACTGTGATGTTAGCGGCCGCCGGCTCATCACTCTTCATCACTCACACCCACGGCACTGTCTGTGTGAGCGTTGCACTCTCCTTGTTCTGTCACTTTGTCTCCTTTCCATCCCTTTTCCCTCTCCTCATCTCCCTGTATTACCTCCCTCCTTCGTCTCCTCCACTTACTTATTTGCCCTCTTTCTTATTTCCACCGCCCTCTGGTTCTCTCCCTATCGTCTCCTGCAGGCCTCCTCGTCTCCCCGGGGGGGCTCGCTGCTCTTTTCAGACGGTGATAGCATTCCTGCCGCCCCATCTTCTTCTCCTCTATCTCTCTCTTAAAGTGTCTCATTTTCAACAATTGCCGTAGGTCTCGCCATCACCTCCATCCAGGTAATTCCTCACTTTTTTCTGTCCACCTGTTCCTACAATTTCAACCACTTTGAAGCAGAATTCCTTCCATTGTTGCAGTACGATCATGAGCCAATAAGGTGGGCTTAACCATTACATAAGTATTAAAGGTATATAAGAGATGACATCCGTTACAATGCAAGACATTTAAAGAAATCTGTTTTTTTTTATCGTATTATCTACAAGTGAAAACACTCAGTTTTTCATATCCTATTCTAAATGTTTCCATAAAAGCCCAGCTTACATTGCTAAGAGACAGAGATAGCTCATGCATCATTGTCAGTCACACACATGCCTGTGATGTGATCCAGTCATGTGTGTGTGAGATCAAACTGCCCACAGGTTGAGGAATAACTCTATATATGCAGATCAAAGTGCAGGGTGTATGCTCATTATAATGCAGACCTACTGGCTGTGCTGCTATCTCAATGCACCCTAATTAGAACCATGACAGAAAGAGCATTACAACAGTATGGAGATCTTTAATACTCAATTTATACAATGTTGAATTGCTATCTCTTTCCATATGATGGGAAATAATTCACTCATATTTTACAGAATCCACTTAAAATAAGAAAAGGATGATTACAAAGCAGAGAGATAATCCATCACTGGAGGAATGTCACAAAAAAAGAGGGAGGAAGAGAGAAAACACCCACATGAAAAAGAGGCAGAATGGAAGAAACGTGATTGAATATGAGATACCTTTAGGAGATTGATCCGGCAGGGTGAAGGGGGGGGGGGGGGGAGAGGCTCTGTCTCCTGCCGCCAAACAGCACTGCTGCTCCGGCTCCCTGTCCGCCTCAGGCAACTTCCTTGCGGAGCTCAGCAGTTTTCCTCCGAAATATCAGTCCTCCTGGAGTCAGGTCTGGAGACAATTAGAGCATCCGCAAGACACGAAGAAGAAAAATATCACAAAAAGTAGTCCGTCGTGACAAAAGAGATCATTCTAAAAGGGGGTGAAAATGCAAATTATGAACCGCACTTGTTTAAGGGTGGCAATAGAGGGAGGCTGAATGAAGCACGAGAAGGAGACTCAGATACAAAGAGAGAGAGAGGGAGGGGAGAGAGAGGGGGGAGAGAGAGAGATAGAGAGAGAGAGAGGGAGAGAGCAGAGGAATTCATCACACACGGTATCTGTCCGCCATGATCAATAATGTTGGCAAAACGCACCTGATTTTAATTTTAATTTTATCCACGGTCCTCCCTGAGCTTTTTTGCGCATAAACCCCGCGCGCTACAGCCAAGTGACGCACACACTCCCACTCGCAAACACGTGCGTGTGCTCAGTCTGCACCAAATCGCCGTCTAATTGCGCCACCGTCGTCCCCACATTCAATCAAGTTTATGACCAATCAATGGGATCGATATCTCCCCCCCCCCCCCAATAGAGAACTTTGGATATTGTAGCACACACATTAATAAGTCATCAGAAATATGGCCACACACACTCCTTAATTGCTTTAACTTCAATCCATTTTTACTGCGCCCATTGATCCCGCCTTGTAAAACCATAGAGACTCTTTGTGGTGAATGGAATTAAATAAATGAACCGCATCCCATCTGCTGTGTAATAACAATTTGATAAGCGGTGTGGAGAGAAAGCAGGCAATCGAAACAGACCCGGGAGTTCTCTGGATGTGAAAATAGGGGAGATGTGCGCAACACGTCCAATGTGCGGCTCTGTGGCACGAATCAAGGGTGCTGGCAGGCGGAGCGATGGCGCCATCTAGTGGTGAGAGGTTGTGGTTGCAGCAAGAACAAGTAGTTCTTAAAGAAATGACGTTTGTGTGACTTTAGAGCTGGAGTGACAATCTATGGAAGCCCATTTCTGCCATCGAAAAGAAAAACTGTATCCAGTCAATATTAGTTACTATCTCAATATTTTTGAGATATTAAGTCGAAATAATGAAATAGAAAGTTAAAATAACGGGATAGTAAGTCATAATTATCACTTACAGGATAATTATCAGTGAAATCATAGCATAATAACCTATAAATAACCACAATTACAAACTGTTCCCTTTCTTTGAGTGCAAAAAAAGTACATTCTGATGTAATGTTTACATTTATTGAACTGTCTATTTACAAATGTAATTATTTTACATTCATTTCCACAGCTGTAGTGTGTAGTAATCTTGAGTAACTGAACTGACACCACCATACCAAATAAAGTGGGAATTATCAAGGAAGAATGTTAAGTAATCCGCCTGCCTTGTGAATGTATAACATAATAAAAATAAATAAAAGTTCTGACTTTTTCTCACAGGTAAATCTGCACTGGATATAACTTTATGTAGAGACAGTTTTATCCCACTGGCAATAAGACTGCTAACTCTGAAATGCCTTACATTTAATTGTAGTGCCCACAAGCAGTATTTTATTCAACGGTACAGTATTCATTTATACATTCGGTTTTATTTCATTCTGTTTTTCATACACATCATTAATTATTTCTGCATTTACTTGTACATTGTTTCATTACATGTTAGACGCTTTTATCCAAAGGGACTTACATACTCAGTACTGTGGACAATCCCCACAGGGGCAATTTGGGGTGAAGTGTCTCAGGGACACTACGACATGCTGACTGCAGTGGGGTTTGAACCTGTGCTCCCCTGATCCAAACACCAACGCACTAGTCCACTACGCCACAGCCTTGAACCAGTCTTTTGCACCATTTCCTTTTTTCGCAATTTATATTCCTGTTACTTAATGCACTATTTTTTACTTTACATAGATGACGCTGTAGCTTTTTTGCATATGACAAAGTCTTAGAATCTTTGAAACAAATGTTGGACTGTTTGGAGGTACTTTATGTATTTTCACTTCATGTTACATATAAACTTTGTATGGTTACTATTAACGCCACTATATTTATCTGAGGAGAGTTACTTCCACTTAAATACAGATTTAACACAACAAATATTATTAGTATTAAGAAATATGGTAGATTATAATAGATCAATCTACATGCTTAAGTTAATTGCAACCAGCCCCAGCTTGAGCAGCTACAGCTGCAATGGTTTCCGACGAGGTAAATAATACAACATATGTGTATATTCAACAAAGGAACATCTTCCTATCCAAAGAACGAATGGTTACAACAACATGTTTGGCTTAGCTCTTTTTTTGTAAAGAAAGGTGGGCCTTTTCTGCATTTCTAATATCACTTTACACAGGAAAGTTAATATACTGTTCATTTACATTAACTGTACTTCTTCAAAATATGTTGAAAAGATACACAACCACGCGAGTCATCACCATTTCCAGGGTTTCAGTCCTGGAAGCCATCTTGTTTCAGTGCTCATTTGGGGGGGGGGTGTGCACGCCTCCAAAGTTCTACTTATCTGTGTTTTAGGAGGAATTGAAGTCTCTAATGTCATTGGTCAAATAATATGTGATGTAATGTTGGCCAATTAACTTAAATACTAACAGTTTTGTGCAGATATTGTTTGTTTTGAAGGTGTAATATTCTTGTGAATAAAATAATAAATCGACTTAAGCCTTGATGATTTTGTGAGATTTAGGAAACAATGGGTGTTTCTCAATGTCGAGGAAGCCACTATTTCAAGGATGCTACGTCATCAAGTCCCGGCCGAAGGACTGTTCCAATGTCCAGGATCCTTGGAATTCTACCGAGGCTGGCGTCCTTCGTTGCGGGAAATTTCGAGGCTGCACATGTGTATCCTCCGCGGTCTTAAAATCCCCACAATGCTTTGCGCGCGGACCAATTTCCCAAATCTTTGGCGGAAATCATGCTCCATTTAAGGCGGTGCCTCGCATATGACGCACACCTGCACACCTGTTCCACCATTCTTCGTTTTCCGAGGCTAGGATTCTTGCCTCGCTTCTGAAGGACCTGACTCGGAAGACTTGTCCTACCAAGGAAGCGTCCTCGACATTGAGAAACACCCAATGTTTCCTCTGTTCACTCTCATTCCAGAGTCATGACCTGATTGGTCGGATTTAATTGTGGAGGCGGGCTGTCATGCTATAAATGTAACTGGAAAGAGAGGGGATGGAATAATTGGGGGAAACCCATCAGGAACATGTGAATGTGGTTTAGATGAGGAAACAGTTGAACATGTGATCTGTTATTTGTTTTATATTGTATTTTGTATTTTGTATTTTATATTGTTGCATCGACTGTGTCTTATCTGTCAGAGAGAAACCATTATTATTTATTTGTATTATTAGTGTTAGGGAATAATTTGCTTAGGTATTCAACCTTTAACACAGTTCATAGTTTTCTCTCTTCACTGTCTCCTTTCCCGTGGCATAGGTCTACGGCGTTGGGTATTGCTGCTATCCATAGGCGGATTTTGCGGGGGGGCAGGGGGGGCATTGCCCCCCCTAGTGGCTGAAATATGTTACAGCATTACTACGTCTAAAACTGTTCCAATACAAATATTTCTTTATAGCAATATTTTAATAGATGTGATATAATGATTGTTACAATACAAAATCTGAATAATATCATGTTTTGTTTGAAATAATTTCATTTTTGAGCAGTCGAATGTTGTGACGTGTGTGTGTGAAGTATGAGGTTAAGGGCAAGTTCCCTTGCTTTTTTTTTGCATACAAGGGATTCAGCTATTGTATTACAATAATTAGCAGTAGGCCTAATGAGTATGCATGCAGCGATTTTTTAAATGTCCAATTTCTGTGACGTTTAAGGCGTCTATTTCTGCACTAAGTAGGACACTGGTTAATAATATTGTAGCGTGTTCAAGTAACCAAGGGATATAGTAGTTATCAAATAAGTATAAGATGTGCATATTTATGATACGTTTTACAGTTATGTCATGCACTGTTGTTGGGGGGAGAGACCGCCCCTTCCATATGAGTGTGTGTGTACGGCGGGCATGAGGCGTGCATGACGGGACGAGTTGTGTTCGTATGTGGAAAAAGTCATACTCAGTGCGGTGAACGCTGGCTTTATTGCTACTGTATCCGTAGCACCCCACGCAATAGTTGGGACTGTGTACTGACGTCAGTAAAAAAGTTTGCCCCCCCAAGTGCAAATGTCAAACTCTGCCTATGCTGCTATCTCTCTTAAGGGGGAGCAGCTTGGGCGCATTGTTGTTGCCAGTCTATGACCGAGCACAAGCTGCCATGAGGTAGTTTACTGTTCAGGGACGTAGGTTCCCTGGCGCACATTATTTCCTATGGACGAGAGCTCTAGTGAGATTCAGGGTCCATAGTTGTTTAGTCTCACTGATAAACAGTGTTGGGTGTAACGCGTTACAAAAGTAACGGAGTTACAGTAATATATTACTTTTTGCTGTAACGAAGTCATGTAACGCATTACTAATGAAATGTGGGTAATATATTACCCGTTATAATGCTCAGTAACGCAGTTACAACAGATTTTAACCCGAAATTAAATGGTGTTTTGTTTTTTAAGAATGTACTAACATAGCGAGACATTCCGACACCGGACAAATTGTGCGGGTAGATTAGTAAACCTGGTGTTTACCCTTCAGGCTTCGCGTCGAGATCTTCGGGGAAGTTGAACGTTATGCAACCATTCAAAAAAGAGAACGTAGCGAAAAATACAAACAACAAATTGTGTCAGGTGCGCGTGACCTGCTCCGCTGCGCGTGCATCATTTCCAAAGTGCTTCCACAGCAGTGACACACATCTGATCTGTGGATAATCATTTATACAAAAATGGTGAAAGCAACCATCATTAAACGCCAGCAACACTGCATCTACTGCAGAGAGTAGCAACAGGTCAGATGCGGACATCACGTTACCCTCCGTTGTGGACACTAGCTTACTCCCGCCTGACTCGCCGGCCTCGGAGCAGCAGTCTTCGTCGCCCGAAACTACGCCGCCCCTCTGCGGCCCGCAGGTGCCAGGTATATTTAAATAACTACCCGCCTGTACAGTGGGGTAAGGCGGTCATTTTGCAGCTTGTGGTATAAAAATAGACAATGGCTAGAATATTCATGTGAAAATAGTACCATATTCTGACATGCCTGTAGAAATGTTGGGTCAAAAATAATGCATACAATAGCGCAGATGCCTTCACCACGAATCGCTACAAAAATATCCCATATCCCAAGCTTATTATCAACGAGCTGATGTTGCAGCTGAAATGTTCTCCAGGTCACAAAGTCAACCTCACATAATGATGTGATACCAGTTTTCAAGCACAGTAAATATTCTCTTCCCAGCGTATATGATGGGACCAAGGTGATGATGTAGTAGGCTACATGGTTTTAATAATACTTTTGCCTTTCAATGTTTGCCATTTCAAACCATGAGCATGGTTTAAATAATATTTGCCTTGATTTACAATATGTTAACCTTCATTATAGTCCTTGACAGCGGTTTGTACTGCTGTATTAACAACGTGTCACATGTTAAGAATTTACAATCAGAATGGAGTATTCAACTAAGCCGTGTAATACAAGTTGTTAGTAGCCTTAAGGGCCTACACAGTTGTTATGCTATGCCACATTGCCCTTCACTGGATGCATAATGAGCTGCACTAAACTACATTTTAGCATTTAAAATACCTAGCTATTCTTTTGCGGTTATTTTGGTAACTAAAGTAGTGTAACTCATTACATTTCAGAGACAGTAATATTGTAATGTAACTTATTACTTTCTAAAGAGAGTAATAAGTAATATGTAATATATTACATTTTGGAAGTAACTTGCCCAACACTGCTGATAAAGAATGTTGATTATTACACTCCGAACTAGTTCAAACCTCGAGCTGCAGAAGAGTTCTTCAGAATTCTTTTGGCAACCGCTGTGTAAACTCGTGACACACCACCTGTCTTGTCAATTCTCCGGCCGTACCTCCAAATAAACCGTCAGTGTTTGCCATCAAAGCTCCAGCTCTCCTCGTGTCTCTCTGACTCTCCATTGCTACAAAAGTTTCCCCCACAATTAGCATACATTTTGCCTCCTTGTGTCTATTAACCTGCATGTACCTTTGAATAATCTGAGGGGAATTTCTTGTTGTTTGTTCTTAACTTCTGATGTGTCGCCATTTTGTAAAGCACTTGGAGCTGCACGTGTCGTATGGTGCTATATAAAGCTTTTTATTATTATTATTATTTATTATTATTGTTGCCAACTACACAACACACACAGAAGTTAATAAAATATTCTATATAAATTGTATGTTGAGTGTTATGTGTATTACGTTTCTTTACAAAGCCCTAAGATTAATTACAAATAAAAATAATTAGTATCGTTGAAGACTATGATGATGTTATGATTAGAAAAGCGGTTATTTTCTCTATTTATTTTTTTATATTTTAACATCATGTCAGTTTTTGATATATTTATTTATGACATGTTTGCACCTGCTCCTATTAGATTAAACTTCTGACACCCATGTTTTGTTGTACATGAAATCCTCTATTTCCCAGGAAACAACCACTGGAAGTAAATAAAATAAATAACATTTGAGTTGATTATTTTGTCCACACCCCCACTTTGTGTAACCAGTATTTCTGTTGAACATTTCTAG
>NC_136908.1:59013293-59095793 GCF_949606895.1 Notothenia rossii | reverse complement strand
ATTACAAAGTGCCAGATTAAAGTGATGAACACAAAAAGGCACCAATAATTTATTTGTATTTATTTTAATATCTGGTGCTTAAAAAGGCCATTTTGCATAAAAAGTACTTTTACTCTTCGCACTTAAAGTATGTGTAATGCTAATACCTTTTTCACTTGTACTTGTAACTGAGTATGTCTACACTGTAGTATTGCTACTTTGACTGAAGTGAATCATTTGAGTACTTCTTCCACCTCTGCTTGGTTGCTTAACCACGCAGCAGCACCTCATTGTGCTTTGTGAAGACGCAGAAGAGAGACATAACGTGACAGGAAGCAATCCAGGCAAACTGAGAGGAGGATGAGAGGACAGTGGCGGCCCGTCCACACTACAGCTTCGACAGCTTCAAAAACGGTTTCCACTTTGAATGGGGTGACGTCACGTTGCCTCGCTTTTCGCCAAACTGAATTGTGGGTAGCAGAGCGGAGCTTTCCTGGCGTTTCAGGCTGCAAAAGTTGAGCAATGTTCAGCTTTTGAAGCTTCTGAAGCTTTCGGTGGAAGCGTCAGCCAATCAAATCATATGCCAGTACAAGCTCTAGCCAATCAAACCGCTGCTTGTGTGTCAGGGGCGGGAGATTCATGTGATTGGTTGTTGGTCGAGCTTCAGACACGCCCGCCGGCAAGCTTTTTTTTGAAGCTGTAGTGTGGACGGGCCGTGAGGAAGAGGAGAGTGTTTTCTCACCGAGTGTTTCACCAGACCAGGGATTTGGAGCGGGTGCTGACTCCCTTCCTCCTGCTGGCCGCCGCCGTCACTGCGTTACGATGGCTTCGCTTGTGAGACTCCAGGTACAGCTGACAAACACAGGAAAGGTCATTTTAGTCATTAACCTAGATAACATATCTACTTACTATCAGCTGTAACCGCCAGTATTTAGCATATCTTGATATATCAACTGCAGTTATAATTATTTTTGATTTAAGAGTTAACGTTTTTGAGTTAGAAACATTTTAGTTTTCCTCAGGCATCTTCAAATATGTCTCATCTCTTCAACAAAACACACATTTTCATAACAATATATCAATAAATCAGAGTAAAAAACCAGTCTCTCTCACGTCTGTGTAGCTGAAAACCAAGAACATGTGTTTTAAAACGGAGACTTTTAGACACATTGATTCACACTCAGTTCACAGATATTCAAAGCACTTGATCTAAGTTTTGAGAGAGCCACCCCTGCTGTCCGTGTCTTTACGAAGAAATTAGAGATGTCCCGATCCGATAACGTGATCGGGGATCGGAGCCGATCATGTGATTTTCAAAAGATGGGGAGAAAAAAATCGGGGATGGGGATATTGTTTTTTTTTTTTTTTAAATACTTTTTAAAAAATGTTGTATTCAATGTAACAAAACAAAAATGACCATGTTCAAGTCTTAAAGTCATCCTGAGGCCTTAGTTTTGGTTTCAAATGACACAACATCATGTATGTGTTGCTTCTTTGGGGCTTGTTTTCATAGACCTGCTTATTTCTCTCAAATCTGGCAACAGAGTGGGCAGGGCGCAGTGTCTAATTGTAGCAGTAAGCTAACGAGTACTGAAAGCTTTATTTAGTTTTGATCCAATGCTGCACAACTGAACTGATCCAATGCTGCTGTGAAAGAAAGAAGCTATATCCATGTTGGATAGAATATCCAATTTAAATTAAAAAAAATAACCTTAAGGGACAACTTGAATGCTTTTTTTCTTTTTTTTCTCTTAATGCATTGCATAAAGATCGGATCGGGAAAAATCGGTATCGGCAAATTGTCAAAATCAAATGATCGGAATCGGATCGGGAGCAAAAAAAGGTGATCGGGACATCCCTAGAAGAAACTCAATGTGATGCTAATCCTCTCACCCACTCCTCACACTGGAGTTCATACAGATGATCATTTCCACAGAAATCCACTTTTTAAAATCCAATAATATCCCTCACTCCATAAAACATGTATATCAGAAATGTTAAATCCAGTACCTTCTTGGCGAAGGCTCGCCCGCACTGGTCGCAGGCATGCAGGGAGAAGTTCTTGGTCACTCTGACTTCGGTGGAGGACGACGAGCCGCTGCACTCTGATTGGCTGTCGTGTTGCCGGGTGTGTGGCGTCTGGTTGCCGGGCGAGCTGTTGGAGTAGGAGCTGCGTTGGTGTGAGTGTTTCTCACTGCGGCGGGTCAGCGGGGGGCTGACGGGGCGAGGCTGGTGGGTCTGCTGTCTCTCCTGCTTACGGGTGAGGGGAGGGGAGGGGCTTAACGCCGGCGATGACACTTCCTGTTGTTTGCGAGTGGCGGGGGCGGGGTGCGAGGAGGAAGACGATGAAGAGGAGGAGGTTGTCGCAGGTGTGGAGACCTCCTGCTTGCGAGTGATGGGAGGCGAAGGGGAGGAAGAGGGGGAGGAAGACGCCGGGCGCCCGTTCACTTCCTCTTTGACCCCGCTGCTGCCGATCCTCTTGTTGGGGGTCCCGCTGTTCAGGACCACTTCGGCCTGCCTCTTCACCGCCCGGCTCTCCAGTTTGGGCATGATCTTGCCCAGGTACGCCGAGGACTTCTTGTGGACCACCGTCACGTGGCGCAGGACGTCCCGTTTGCGGCGCGACTCGTAGCGGCAGAGCGGGCAGCGGTAGAACTTGATGAAGATCTCGTTGCCGTCCGTGTGCAGCTCGATGTGCTTCGTGAGGTTCTGCCGGGAGCTGAACTGCCGCTTGCACAGTTTGCAGAAGAGCTGCTTGAAGTCGAAGCCCACCGACAGTTTGGGGGTTTTGGAGGGTCCGGTGCCGCGTGAGGATGACGAGGATAACGACGCCACCTTCGGGCTCGACGGCGCCTCCTCCTTCACTTTCATGGCGTGGTTCGCCACAGGGACACCTTTAGCTGTCACGGTGCTGTCGCTAGGAGACGGGGCCGGACTAGTGTCCACTTCCTCCTCTTCCTCCTCCTCCTCCTCTTCATCTGAGGCTTCTACTGCTTCCTCTTTCACCCTGACGTTGTTGCTCGTGGCGGAGGTAGCGCTGCTGCTCGGAGGCGGGGCCGTCGGAGCGGGGGGGGCGGGCGGCGGGGCAGAGCGAACGTTTTTCATGCTGTATATTTTGTGGACGATGCGCATGTGTCTCTTCAACATGAGCTGAAATGCACAGAGAAATCATAATTAATCATCGTCTTCCTCCTTTAGAGAAGACATTCCAACCAATGCAAGATGTTAAATAGCACCAACTAGAACAGATGCCCGGCACGGAGACTTTTTCAAATCTAGAAAAGCTGAGAGTAAGGCAAGTTTATCTACATAGCACCTTTCAACACAAGAGGCGCGTTCACACCGCAGTGCTTTTCCCAGTTTAGGTCCGATATAGTTCCGAAATGTCGCGTTCACACCAAAAAGAGCCGGAACTAAAATTAGTTCATCAGAACCTTTTTTACCCCCTTTTCAGTCCCAGCTAGAGAGCAGGGACTTTCGTGGGAGAAAAAGGTTCCTGTGTCTGATTGGCTGGGCGGAATGCAAACCACGCCCCGTCAAACTCCCAAAAAGTTTTGTGAAGCCACCATTTTATTATCCTTGCATTAGCATTATTAGCATTAGCCCAGCGCACAAACGCAGATACTAACTTATGGCAACACAAAATAAAACATGGGAGCGGTGGAGATGAGGAGGTGTCGGCGTTCTGGCGATTTACTCGGAAGCCGGTCCCTAACTCCGGGGACTTCCGGCCGGGGACTCCGAGTGGCAGTATACACCGTGAAGTTGTTTGCGGCCTGCCAGTAAACCCAAAGCAGAAGAAGAAGAAGCGACGTCAGCGGCTTCATTTGCCTAATCCACCCTCAGGGACTTATTCCGGTGTGAACGCGATCTGTACTTAGTTCATCAGAACTAGAGAGTTCTCATGAACCTTTGTGGGAAAAGTACTGCGGTGTGAACGCGCCTAAGGTCATTCAAAGTGCTTTACAAAAAAGACAATGACAGCATGAAGAAATAGTGCAGCAGAAACATATTCTAAAATGGCATTTCAAAACACTAATTTAAAAGCAAAGACAATAAAACATGAATGACAAAGGCACATGAATAAAAGCTACAGTGCAGTGTGAGATATGTCAATTAAAAGCAGCGGCAAAAAGCAAAGTCTTCAGCCTGGATTTAAAAGTAGTCAGAGTTGCAGCGGACCTGCAGGTTTCTAGTTTGTTCCAGATGTTCGGAGCACACTAACTGAACGCTGACAAACTAACCTGAGAGCTGTAGTTCCTCTTGCAGAGCGTGCAGCGGCTGGAGGAAGGGGCCGCCTGTGACGAGGCGGGGGGCGTGCTCGGAGCTTTGGACTGGGTTTGGCTGGGAGGCGGAGTTTTAGAGGTCACTGGGGTCGACTTGGAGCTGCTGCTACGAGTCGGAGAGGAGTTGTTGCTCTTCCTGGGGGGGGTGGCCTCCAGATTGAGGGGCTGTCCGGGGCGAGATGCTATGTTGGGCGTGATGTTATCCCTCCGCAGGCCGCGGTGCACCTCGTCGAAGTGACGCCGCACGTTGGCTTTGGTGGCGAAGGTTTTCATGCAGACAGGACAGGACTTTCCGGTCGGTGTGCTGAGAGTCCTCGGCCGACCTGAAGCAACAACAACAATCATTATTCATCCTTATGTTTATCTTGAAACTCTAAGAAAGAAATAACTAAGCTAAATATTTGTTGTCCCCATAATGAGATATTGAGCATTGAACACATGTATTTCTTTTCATTAGTTATTTACAACACATTGAAATGTCTCTGCATCCAATGAGCATGCAACACTGACGAGTTTAATATTGCTTGTCTTGACAATATAGTTTCCACCAACGCAAGAAAACATCATTATTATCATTTGATTTTTGTAAAAATGTTGGGAAAAGTGTTATCATTGCACGTATTTGTTATGACCGTATGGTGGGTTTGTAAAACATTTCTTATCATAATTACCTGGACTCTCAATCACAATCATTCACAATTTTCAACCTTTTTAGCATGTTTTGGGGCAGGCTGTATTTAACCTCTCACCTTTCACCATGGAGAGCAGGCTGGTGGGAACAGTCCGTGTCTCGGTGAACTTCCGGAGCTCGTCCAGTTTGCTCTGGTGCATTTTGCGACAGTGACGCCGGATGCTGCGGCGCGAGTTGAAGTCCTGACCGCACAGGCAGCAGGAGATGGTCACATCGTCCACCTGGTCGGGGGGGGGCGAAGAGGAACGAAGTGTGAGAAACATCGTGATCGAGCGTATGAGGACACAGCAGGTGTTTCTCGGGTCACTTACCCCGCTGGTGGAGCCCTCGTCTTCGGGTGGTGGCGGCAGCTCTTCTTTGGCCTCCTCCTCCCCCTCCCACTTCTTCTTATCCTGAGTGTGTCCCGGGCTGCTGTGGCTCTCCGGCTGGCTCGCCTGGCTGTTGTCGGCCCCCTCCCCCTGCTCTCCCTCCCACGCTACCGGACTCTCTCTAGCACTGTGAAGGAGATCGAGACAAACCGTCAGAGACAAGAGAAGCTCTCCTAAAATTAGATTTGAAGACAGCAACCATATGAATCCTCTGTAAACCGCTGTTAAGAAGATATCACTCGTCACCGGCTTGAGCTTCAATAATCAGGATCCATGTATTTGTGATCCTCTGAAGAATGGAAGTAGTCATCACATACAGAGCATCAACTAGTTCCTGAACAAAATCTGACTTTCTCTCAAAATTATGACTTTTTCTCAAATTTCTTAAAATTATGACTTTTCCTCAAAATTATAACTATCTCTAAAAATTCGGACATTCTCTAAAAATCTCAAAATTCGGACTTTTCTCTAAATTCGGACGTTCTCAAAAAATCTGGACTTTCTCTAAAAATCTCAAAATGCTGTCTTTCAAAAAATAAAAAATAATAATTCTGACTTTTTTTCAAAATTCTGTGTTTTTCTAAAAAAACTGACTTTTTCTCAAAATTCTGACTTTTTCTAAAAATCTCAAATATCTCACTTTTTCTCAAAATCCTGACTTTTTCTCAATAACTCAATCTCAGGATCCATGTATCTGTGATCCTCTCCAGAATGGAAGTAGTCATCACACACAGAGCATCAACTAGTTCCTGAACAGTGTCCTTCGCATGCTGATATCCAAGAGAGGGAGTTACACAGTCACAAGATGGAGGAATAGAAAGCAGTATTCAATGTTTACTTCAGATTAGCTCCACGTCAGAAATGAGCATGCTTGTCATATGTCTCTCTCCATAGAGGCTGAATCATCATGTTAATCACATAGCTATCATATGCCTCAAACAGTCCTGATGCTCTTCTAGGTAATCACACATCCTGTCATGCACACAGCTACAGTTGATACCTTTGTTAGCATGTTACTCTGATATTGGAAGAGCACATTCACTATTTTCCAAACAACCGCTAACAAAATAAGTCAATTTAAAAGCATCAGCATGCCCCCTACCTGGGTGTCTGCGATGGAAATCTAGCCAGCTCCTCCTCGGTGGTGAGGTACTGGAACACGGCCTTGTTGCTAGTCTGAATGGGCTCCAGTCGGACCACGTAGTCTGGAGCTCGGGGGTAAATGACGTCCAGTAATTCCTTCATGGCCACACTCTGCTTGTCGTCACCCGACGGACCTATAATTAATAAATCAAAATGAAAGAAATCAATAAGAATTAAAGATAATAGTTACGGAAAGATTGATTAAGGTTAATATAAGGTGGGCCCAAGCATCCTTGAGCGTCCCAAACCAATATCAGACTCGACTAGGGTTGGGAACCGAAACTCGGTAAGAAAATGCCGTGTACCGGGTACCCATACAAAATACACAATTTCGGTTCTGCTTAACGGTTCCTAAACGCGGTAGACCCTGTATTCCAGCGGGTCCGTCTGCACCGTGGTGACCCGGTGGAATACAGCCAGGGTAAGGGCGGACTGGCCATCTGTGTGTTCTGGAGAATCACAGAACGGCCGGTCGTCTGCGGGCCGTTGATGGCCGGCTCGTTACGCTGACGGCCGGCACCGCCCTTAATAACGGCACCATGTAAGTTGCGCTGACAGGCGACAGAGGTCCACAGTTGCCCCGCAGCGAGGCTCCCCCCGCCCTCCCTTAGACAGTTCACGAGCTCAGTCACTTCATAACACCAAAGATGGGTCGCGGTAAACGCTCTGAAGTGATGCTCCACTACACTAAAAAAGAAAAAGACAGGGCACAGTGTAATGCCTGCTAATAGCTTGCCACAGGCATAGCTCAGTTAAAATAAAGCACAGCTATTGTGCGATACATTTGTATTGCATGTATATTTTTTATTTGTAAAAATGTGAGTTAGAGCTTAAAAGAATAAAGAAATGTTTTGTTATCTAAACGTTTGACCTCTTTCTTTTACAATTTTGGAATCGAAACGGGGAATCGATAAGAACCGGAATCGATAAGCAGAACCGGATTTCAAACGATAACCATCCCTCGACTCACGTATCATTGGGTGCTTGAATTTCCCAGGCTCTCTGAAGTACACACAGTGTGCTTTGCTTTTTTCCACAAACCTAGTGAACAAGGCTGCAGCGCGTGGAGCTTCAGACAATGGTAGCTAACGTTAGCAACATGAGCTAATGTTTTTTGCAGATACAATTGAACAGGTGTGAGCTTGCCATAGCATTTTAGTCGGTTACTGTTTAACAAACCTCATGGAAATTGAGCGACGTCTTACTAGCTGTTAGTCTATAGGGGAATGAAGTACATAGCTATGAATGTGATAGCTTTTACGACTAGCTAAAGAAGAATGTCACCACCTGAGTCAGTTTGTACTTAGTGGATGTCCCAGTGTAACATTTGGAAACTTAATCTGTACATACCAAACTCTGGTTTTACAGAAAGAAAGCTAAACTAAATAATAGATTTCTATCGAGAAAAAGAAAAAAAGGAGACAAGCCATGTTTCCTTATTGCAGCTTTTAAAATGTACCCGTAGTCTTGATAGCATAAAGTAGCAGAAGTAGATAACAAACCAGAATGGAAATGTATGAATTAGTGGAAAGGAGGGCTGCTCAATTAATCATATTTTGAATCGCGATTACGATTATGGCTTGCAACGATTACGGAAACAACGTAATCGAAAAAAACCACTATTTCTTTATTATTATTATTATTATAATTACTTTTCTTTTTTAATACTTTTTTTTTTCAGTTGAATTATACTTCAAGTTTAGGGTTAAAAACATACTGTTCAAATGTTTTTTCTCCAATAAATTGATGTTTTCAAAGTAAATGGATAATCGTTTTTAATAATCGTGATATCAATTATTGACCCAGTGGAGTGAGTGGAATATGTTGAATATGTTTTACCAAAATGTGAAGGAGTTTTCAGGTTGTGACAGTGCACTGCAACATGTTTGTTGATCTCGTTTATTGGTATTTATTATTTTTGATATTATTTATTTAAATGTAAACATGAATGTACAATTTATTTTATTTTGTATTGGTTTTTCGGTTGATTACCCTGAACGTATAATTCAACAGTTAAAAAGTTCAAATTGTTATTTGTATGTTTTAAAGTACAATAAATGGATGTTTTCAAAGTAAATGAATAATCGTTTTTAATAATCGTGATATCAATTATTGACCCAGTAGAGTGAGTGGAATATGTTGAATATGTTTTACCAAAATGTTGACTACCGGTATATGTGTTAGGAGTTTTCAGGTTGTGACAGTGCACTGAAACATGTTTGTAGACATGAATGTATAATTAATTTTATTTTATATTGGTTTTTCAGTTGATTACCCTGAACGTATAATTCAACAGTTAAAAAGTTCAAATTGTTATTTGTATTTGTTTTAAAGTACAATAAATGGATGTTTTCAAAGTCAATGAATAATCGCATTTATTAAATCGCAATTACAAATATTGACCCAAATAATTGAGCTTATGATGTTTTGCCCTAATCGAGCAGCCCTAGAAAGGAGTCATCTAATGGTTAGCAAATCATCCTGCTGAGGAGATGAGTGAGGCGTGTGCATCACTGTGGCATCAGATAAAAGCCCATATTTGGAAAAGACCACATGCTCTCCCAAAGACCATACACCTCATCTCTTTGATTCTCTTGTG
Organism: Notothenia rossii; assembly: GCF_949606895.1. Taxonomy (NCBI): domain Eukaryota; kingdom Metazoa; phylum Chordata; class Actinopteri; order Perciformes; family Nototheniidae; genus Notothenia; species Notothenia rossii. Next base: position 59,086,727 of record NC_136908.1, on the reverse strand, counting down.
TGCTACTGAAAGGCAGCATGTGAATAGGTTTGTGTGACTCTGTTTGTGTTCTCAGTAGACGAGGGTCTCACACACTTCCTGTTTGTGCACTTTTTGTTTGGAACATAATCTTATCCATGCAGGGCTTTTAAATTGAATGCAATTATTCTGCCTCTCTAAAGCCTCCTTTATGTGGATGTTTTTCTTTTGCTAAATGTGCAAGTTTACTTCATACCATTATTTACACCAGTAGATAAAGAGAGGATGGAGAATGGGTTTCAATTTAAGGGCACTCGCACCACAAATCATCACTGGAGGCTGTAAAGGTCCGCTGTCAGAGAGGATGGGGAAAGATTGCGGGTTTTAAAAGAAAAAAGCATTTTGTTTATTCAGTATCTGAACAATGAGTGCCCAGCGTCTCAACAGAGAAAAACAGACACCAATTACTACATTCATCAAAATAACAATACGATACACTTTCTGCCTCTGGTAACAAACAAGTGAATTAAGACCAGAAGCAGATGGAAAGGAGATTAATGAAGTTATTTTCTTACTTCAACGATAGTGGATTTAACTGTGCATAATATGTGTTGAGATTGATTTCCCTTTTAGAGGTGAGTTGAATTAAAAAAAAAAGTCTCCGAGGCTCCATGGTTTCCTTCCACTTCTGAGCAGCAGAGAACAGAGAACTGGTGCTAATGAGAAGTTTATAACACAAATGCTGCCAGCTCAAAGTGGATTTCCTTAGATACCAGAGGAGAACCTCCACGTGAGGGAAATTATTGATGGATCGAACATGTTGCTGTCGAACATGTCTCTCTTTTTGTCCTGATCCATTTCTATAAAAACCTGTCTGAAAATGAGCTGATCAGATTTTGGCCACTTTATGATGTCATAACGATTTTTGGGCTTGTGTAACCATTAGCCAATCACCAACCAAGGTAACCCCCCCCCCCCCCCCCCTTATCACCTGAATCTTCTCGAGAGCACCATTGAGTTCTTTCTAACCAAATATCTCTCAGAGGGGCGTGGGGAGGGGCTCCTTATTTTCATCTAAAGCAACAGACAGAGAATCAGCACTTTGGAAACAGGGCTGAAACAGAGGGGATTATGGGTAATGCTGCAATGATCTGTTTGGTGTTTCAGCCAAAACAGATCATTGCAGAGACATGTTTTGTATATATCTGAGACCTATAATATATTGATGAAAGAGAGTATAATAGGGGACCTTTGTGTGTGTGTGTGTGTGTGTGTGTGTGTGTGTGTGTGTGTGTGTGTGTGTGTGTGTGTGTGTGTGTGTGTGTGTGTGTGTGTGTGTGTGTGTGTATGTGTGTGTGTGTGTGTGTGTGTGTGTGTGCAGGTTGTGCATGCTGACGTGTTGCGTCACTAACCGTCGGGCTCGGGCATCCGTGACAGGCAGTAGTACTCTTTGTGTGTGATGAGGTTGGGCAGGCCTCTGAACAGACTGCGACACAGTTTACACTCAAAGATGGTGTCCACCTCCCGCAGCAGCATGTGTCTCAGCTGGCTCGTGCCTGCAAGCCAAAGCCAAAGGAAATTAGTTTAAACGTTTAGTCATGTAGTTGTTTGAAAGATGTCTGTAATAATAATAATAATAATAATAATAAAGCACTTATTAAAATAGCACTTTTCATACAACACATGCAGCTCAAAGTGCTTTACAAAATGGCGACACATCACAAGTTAAAAACAAACAACAAGAAATTCCCCTCAGATTATTTGTTAAGAACTTTTAAACAGTACATGCAGCAAAATATAACATTTTATCAGGTTAATAGACACAAGGAGGTCAAATGTATGATAATACAAATAAAGTAAAATAAATAATGGTTTCTCTCTGACAGATAAGACACAAGCCTGAACCGAGTCGATGCAACAATATGAAATATAAAACCCCATAAAACAAAGTGAACATATAGGTACAACAGAAATACAAATAAAAAGATTAAGACCTATAAAATAAATAAAACAATAGGCGCTTTCACACCGCAGTACTTTTCCCAGTATAGTTCCGATAGTTCTTGAAATGTTGCGTTCACACCAAAAACATCCGGAACTAAAATGAGTTCATGAGAACCTTTCCACCCCCTTTTCAGTCCCTGCTCTCTTTCATGGGAGAAAAAGGTTCCCATTTCTGATTGGCTGGGCGGATTGCAAACCACGCCCCGTAAAACTCCCAAAACTTTTTGTGAAGCCGCCATTTTATTTGCTGGCATTAGCATTATTAGCATTAGTCCAGTGCACCAACGGAGAGAGAATAACTTATGGTAACACAAAAGAAAACATGGGAGCGGTGGAGATGAGGAGGTGTCGGCGTTATGGCGATTTACTCGGACCGCTTCTACTGAAGCCAGTCCCCAACTCCGGGGACTTCGGGTGGCAGTGTACGCTGTGAAGTTGTTTGCGGCCTGCCAGTAAACCCCAAAGCAGAAGAAGAAGGAGTGACGTCAGCGGCTTCATTTGCCTAATCCTCCCTCAGGGAACTTATTCCGGTGTGAACGCGGTCTGTACTTAGTTCATGAGAACTAAAGAGTTCTGATGAACTAAGTACGGGGAACTAAGTACGGCAAAGTACTTGGTGTGAAAGCGCCTATTATAACGGTAGGTAAATAATAAAGAATAAAATAACATTTAAAGGGGGGGGGGGGGGGGGGGTGCTAATAAAAAGCTAATCTAAAAAGATGTGTCTTCAGCTGGCGTTTAAAGTGCACTGAACATCGAAACACTTCAATACAACAAGCCTTTTAAGTTGTAAATTCTAGTTGGTACAGCTTAAATATGAACGAGAAAAAGGTCTGTAAACTCTGGGCATAATGTAATCTTATATGATCTGAGAAAACAGAAGAAAACTGTAGGCTGAAATCCAGCATGTACAAATTGACCGTTTTGCCAGTGAATATTTAAGCTTCATCGGTCGCTCTACAGATGATGATTGCTTTTTTTGGCTGCTCAGTGATGTGATTTTCATATTTTAGCAGCATTTGGCTGGTGCTAATTTTCTCTCCTTCCTGTGGTGTCAATTGGCCCCGTCACTACAGAACCGCTGTGACATTTAAAAAAAGGACTGCCATGACGATTGCTTTGTGCCACTTTTGCGTCACCGCTGTCATCAGCTCCACGTTTTCCGTCATCGCCGTCTGACTCACACGTTCAATTTCCATTCAGTTTGTCCACGTAAATGTTTTCAGACCTTTGTTGGAGATGTGACTCATATTTGAAGCAACAAATAGAGCACTTTTGTCTGAGTGGTATCGTGTATTGTTCTCTGTTTGGTATTTCACTCACACATGAGTAGCATTGAGTCACCTGGAGTTGAGCTGCAGTTAATGCAAAGTACTTCCACTATTTTACATTCTTAAACGCTCCCTCGCGGAAAGAGACAGACTGCTACAATTATACTCTATTCGAAATTGGTCTACATTAAACACATTCTTTTTCTTACTCATTTTCTTGGTGGTTCATTTTTTATATATATTGCAAGACATAAAGACACAGGACGTGTAATTCTGCCATCTGGAAAAACATTTGCACTGTGCCCGCGCCATAAACAAACACACAAACCTGAACGGAAGCATTCAATTATCTGCTGGATCCCTGACTTGGAGGTCTGCAGAGGCTGCTGGAGCAGAGGAGGATCTCCGGGCTCCGCACACAGGCCTGGAGAGAGAGGGGGGGGGGGGGATGTATTTGATCAAATACAGCATGTAATTACATCAGTGAGACAGACTCAGAGAAACACTCCATCACCTGCTACGACACAGAGGGTATATTGCAGTGTGGTTAAAGGCTACACACAATCACTGTCAGGCAATGAGGTCTGAATGAGACAGTGGTTCACTCTGACCTCATCACACACACACACACACACACACACACACACACACACACACACACACACACACACACACACACACACACACACACACACACACACACACACACACACACACACACACACACACACACACACACACACACACACACACACACACACACACACACACACACACACACACACACACACACACACACACCAATTGTTTTTGTGCTTAGTCCAACAGCTTGGGTGTATCAGCTAAAACTAATCGGGAATATGAACCAGCATGAAATGAATTTAAGTGTATTTGAAAAATATTCAGCCAATCATCATTCTACGATTCACATTTTTGAATGGAGGGGATCCTGTTACAGTGTTTTTTTTTTACTAATAGGTCCAAACAATTGTATTTTTCCTTTGTAAAAAATAAAGCTGTTGGTTCCTGTGTAATTGATGGTAGTCGCCAGAGACTCCACGATCCACAATAGGTATTAAGATGGATTGCGGGGGTCGAAGTGCTCTCATTCTAGCGATTTTCACGTTTTTTAAATTATTCCAGCCACTTGGCTTTTACATCAATACGACGACCGTATGCCCGTTGCAATGAGAAGTAATCAGAGAGGGGTAAACAGCAGCGAGAGCCGACCAATTACTCTCACAAACACCAGCGAACACCCTGTAATCACTTCATAGGCTGAGGTTTAATTTCTCATTATTTTAAAAGAAGGGGACTGGAGGAAAGGAAAGGGCCTTTTGAAACACTGTCAATGTTTCTAGCTGTGGCAAAGATCCACGTTTTGTTTATTACTCTGTTTTGTTTTAGATATTTATTTTTTGTTCTATGGAAGATCAAGTTACTTCTGACACTATAAGGGGAAACACACAAACACACACATTCATACTGCAGGGGAAGTAGAGCAGCGTGGCAATGTGTGTGTGTGTGTGTGTGTGTGTGTGTGTGTGTGTGTGTGTGTGTGTGTGTGTGTGTGTGTGTGTGTGTGTGTGTGTGTGTGTGTGTGTGTGTTGTAACTATAAACTAAATGCAAGTAGAACCAAAACCAAAATAGAGTATTTTATTCAACAATATATTGAAGTGTATCAATGTGTGTGTGTGTGTGTGTGTGTGTGTGTGTGTGTGTGTGTGTGTGTGTGTGTGTGTGTGTGTGTGTGTGTGTGTGTGTGTGTGTGTGTGTGTGTGTGTGTGTGTGTGTGTGTGTGACACAGGAAGACACGCCCACAAAGACGCAGACACAGAAAAAGACCTAGAAAAGTGACTGACAACTGTGTGAGTGAGTTTGACAGAGAGAGCGATGGAGATTATGTATTAACGTGTGACAGAATGAGTTTTCCCAATGCCCCTCCCCCCGTGCCGCGGCTAGGCTAGCTGCTATAGTTCCAGCGGGGCAGGTCAGTGACCCGCCGACCCCCCCCCCCCCCCCCCCCGAAACAGGGTCAAAGATCAACCAAGCAGAAATGCTACCGTGAGTAGCTCTGTTAGCAGCAGGATCTGAATCAATCAAGATGTCTACCTTTGTTTTTAAAGGGAAGCTACTGTGGAAGAAAAGCAGGAAGGAAGGAAGGAACTAACGGAGGAAGGAAACAAATATGTCCGCTTCAGACATGATGTCACCCTGATGGCAGATGTAATGGCTGTGCAGCACATGTTATTATCCTTGAATCACACTAGTTGTCAGCTGAGGAAGTGTTGCAAAATTGGTTTCCTGTAGTTTCAGATCAACCTGCTATGATGACGGAAGCGTAAAGCTGAGCCAGCAGCCTTTCGGTGGAGGAAGTGGTTACAGCTCGGTGAGCCAAATATCCATTTAAGAGAACATTCTGTTTTTCCAGAATATAAATGTTGTGTTGTATATTTATTTATATGCCTCTCATTTTCATTTGACTTTCCCAAATCAAAGCAGAGAAAGGTTTACTTTTTGCAGGTCCTAACATGTAATGAAAGGTTCTGAATAAAGACTTTTAGAAATGTTAGACTAATCAGCGGTGCACAGTATCTGCAGCGCCTCTTTTTGTTCCACTTCCTGTGTGAAGTGATGTGGAGCACGCAGCCAGCCATAAAGCTCCACAGGAGACTGACGGACAGCTTCGGTGTGAAGGTGGCTGAATGAGGACGGCAGGAGCTTCACCCACCTGAGTTGTGACCCTCGCTGCCGTCAGTCTGGCAGATCTGGTCCCTGGTCCTTCCGTTCTCACTCATGTTGGACTCGGGCAGCAGAGGGGGGATGGGCTTCCACAGAGGCTTGGCTTGGAGCTGGGACGCTGAGTCGCCCGTTTCCTCCTCGTCTCCCGGTGGCTCCTTCTGGTCCGAGCCCTCCGACGGAGCCTCCTCTGGAGCGGGGGTCTGGAGCGGGGCTGGTTCGGAGGGCTGGTCTCCTTCTTTGGGCTCCTGTGGTGGCCGCGGGGGGTCTGGCTGGGTCTGGCTTTCCTCCATCTCCGTCTCAGCGACATTCTGTGGGGCCAAAAGATCACATTAAATCATGAGATGTGGAAAAAAGTTCAACGTCAACTATATTGTCAATTTCTCTGCATGTGTCATACAAACAGGGAGATCGAAATGCTGTTTCTCACCGTCCCAAAGAATACAGATATAAACTTAACACACAAAGTAAGGCAATTTGTGTTTGGTAGATGATTTCTATGTTGTAACAATGCTTTTTGGCAATACATCGAATACCGTTGGAAAGCCTGTTTGGAATTAGCAGAGATGTGTCATATTTTTCATGGGCGCACCCCACATACTCAGCTCTGCTGCTCATCCCACAAATGCTTGTTCCTCACAAATGTGGAACCATTGGAAAGGTAAGGAAACAAAAGCAGTGTTACAACATAGACATCATTTACCAAACACAAATTGTTACGTTTATAAGAATATACATATATTCATACATACATACACTCCTGTACACCCAATTATATATATATAATAATAGATATTAGACACATATATACGTAAAACATGAGAGGTATGAATAAAAAGAAGGCACAACAGTAAGTATATTACAAAATGACGGTCTATACATACCGTCACAATTCAACAACTAAGGTAAGAAGCATTTTAATTGTAAGCATAATTTTTGCTTCTTTTTTTTTAACGAAGAAACAAGGCAACACAAATGTTACAAGTATAGGGCAGTCAGTGGCCGTTTCTCAATCTCGAGGATACTGGCTTCCAAGCCAATATTTCAAGGATGCTACGTCATCGAGTGCGGCCGAAGTAGTGTTCCAATGTCCAGCATACTTGGAATTCCACCGAGGCCGCGTCCTTGGTTTGGGGGAAATTTCGAGGCTGCACATGGGTAGACTTCGCGTCCTTAAAATCCCCACAATGCTTTGCGCACGGACCAATTTCCAAAACCCTTGCGGAGAATGGCTGAACCGACCGTAAATATGTGACTTTGTTACATTTGTTATCACCAAAAATGTGTTCCGTGAAAGTAAAGCAAGTTCATAATTAGATAGACATCGTGAGGTATTTATTTTTTCGGTACAGTTTATGTTGAAACTGTTCCATTCTTCTTCGTTTTCCGAAGCCGTGGCTTGGAAGCATACTTGCTTCGTTTCTGAAGGAAGTGACTTGGAAGTACGCGACTACCGAGCCAGCATCCTTGAGATTGAGAAACACCCAGTGTGTTGCTCAGTGTCTTAGGGCCTAATCTGGGCCACAGTGAAAGCGAGATACTACCACTGGAAGGCGCCAAAGTCAGAAATGTTCAAATTAAATATATAGAGAGCACCAGTCTAGCTCAAATACCTAAAACAAACACACACACAGAAAAATGTAATAAAAGGAAGTTGATCATAAATAAATAAAGAGGGGCATAAATCCAAGAGAAGAAACAGTGCCCATCATGAATCAAATGTGTCACCACCCCAATGCTAAAAAAAAAAATCCATATTGTCGGGCAGAATGAGAGTGTGTGTGAGTGTGTGTCATGTCTCCTGAGATTTTGTAAGGGGGCATTAACCTTGTCGCACAGAGCCACCCTTCAGCAGATAAGTGACTACACATCAACCCTTCAGTTTGAGGACATACATCTTTGTGAGTGTGTGTGTCAGTGTGTGTGTCTGTGTTACTTGAAAATACCTTTCTCTCCAAGTGCCCAATCTTTTTTCTCCTCTCCCACCCACCAATTTATCCTAATTTTCTTGCAGTGTCTGTTTCTCTCACTCCTGGGGTCCCCGCTGCCCTTGAACAGGATACATGACTTCACTACTGCACATTGACACAGGGCAAGTGGGCGAATTACACACACACCCACCCACCCACCCACCCACCCCCACACCCACACCCACACCCACCCACACACACACACACACACACACACACACACACACACACACAATAAGACTGTTACTGTATGTAGAGTTCCCTTTAAATCTTAATTATGCTCTTCAGGAAAATAGAACCGATGTGTGAATGCCATATTGAGTTAGTAATATATTCATTTGTCAATCAATCCGTTACTCATGCATCATTGTTATGTATCACTAAGGGCTGATTAGAGTGGGTGGACTAGCCATATACTGAAAAATAAAACAACAAGGAGAGCAACAGAATTAAATGGACCTCGACTTAACAGGTTGGATTCAAATCATAATGATAAAGATTACATTATGATATGACCTCATCATTTACTTTGTTCATTAAAAGAGCAACTCGTGTCTCTGAGGAGCTTCCTGGAATGAAAATGTCATTTATGTTAAAAAAAATACACTGTAATAAAAACGAGGCTTACATTTTGCTCGTGCTTTTCTAGGATAAATGTAATTGAAACATTTTGTCATTAATGTTTATTATTTTTAATGTGGCTGTGGGGGTCTTCTTGCGGCTGGCTGTGTGTGTGTGTGTGTGTGTGTGTGTGTGCACGTGTGCATGCGTGTGTGTGTGTGCGTCTCTTTAGTTTGTGTGTTTTTCTCTGTCTGTCTGAAGACTTTTCTTTTTGTTCTTAATGTCTTTCATTTTTTGTAAAGCACTTTGAATTGCCTTGTGTTGAAAAGTGCTATATAAATAAACTTGCCTTGCCTTGTCTGTCCTGGTATTGTATCCGGGTCAGATTGACCTGAACCTCTTATGAAGGACATAAATGCGGGTGGGCATTTTTTCACAAGTGGAAAAAAATTAAAACAATTCCACATGTCCTTCACAATAAATAAGCCCGGCCACTGAGTTTCAGGTTGAACGAAAATATCCTTATATATCTTTGTATTCATTGAAAATGGAAATCAGGTCAATTTGACCCGAACACCACACAAGGGAAAGAACACAATGGTGCTCTAGGGGGATTCAGCTGATAAGGTGGGGGGGGTTACCTTGGTTGGTGATTGGCTAATGAACAAGCTGTAACACAAGCCAAAATATCGTTATGACATCATAAAGTGGCCAAAATCTGATCAGCTCATTTTCAGACAGGTTGTTATATAAATGGATCAGGACGAGAAGAGAGAATCTTTTTTCCTGACACTTCCAGAATCTCTTTCCACAGAGGGGACACATGTTGATGTAGAAGAGACAGGAATAAGTGGATTTAACATAATAGGTGACCTTTAAATAAATGAAGTGTCAATCTGACAATGAGGGGGTGGGACTGGAGAGTCACATCGAGGCATTGTTGTTGTTTTTCAGTACCTCCAGTCTGCGGAGACAGTGTGAGCTCTTCCTCCTCGTCGACCTCTGGACCTTCACCATGGCGCCGAGAGGGGCCTCCTGCACCACAGGGTCACTGCCAGCAACCTCCGGAAATCTGCAACAACACAACACATGAGCCAGGGAACACACATAGTCATCACATTACACTACAGATATATAATGTTTACGTCTGTACATGAGCTTTCTTTGATTAAATATAAAATACATGAATGAAAAAATGACACACTAGGCTTGTCATGTCTCATCTTTACTCTCTCTGTGAAACACAATCGACCTGCTACACACTGACAATCAAACACAAGAGGAAAAAGCAACGTTTACATTTGCCAATATTTGAAACCATATTGTAAAGATTGTAAAAGCAATGGAAATGCTAATAGACATTAATCCTCTAAACAGCAGTAACTAAGTACATCTACTCAAGTACAATGTTGAGGTAAATGTTATGCTACTTTATACTTCACTGTTTTTTAAAGAGAAAATTACTTTAACAAATAACTAATTAAAATAATTAAAGTTACCAGTTTCATTTTTGTTATGCTTTAGATTCAGAACAATGATCAGTTGAAATTATATGATCAATTGTTAGAGATTAAACTACCGAGAGTAGTTAAAATCACCAATTAACAATAAAGTATGCGCGTGTTAATTAGGGATGCTCCGATCGCCGGAATCAGTATCGTCCGATACCGATGGCCGATCCGATCGAGTGGGCGGGGCCTATGGGGATCTTCCATTTAAAGTGATGTTTAAAACTCAGTTAATGGGGCTCATTCACTGGCGCTTCCACAAACAACAACCGACATCATTATTACATTCAAATGAAGTACATTATTCAAGTTTACATTAACTTTGGAGAATATCACGGAGAAATGAGCGGAAGCCTCTCTTTTCCTCTCTCTCTCTCTCTCTCTCTCCCCTCCCTCTCTCTCTCTCTCTCTCCTGACAGCCTGTCGGTATCTCATGCAGCTCACGTAATGAGTGACCTGACAGTGAAGAATAAACATATTTATAACTAGTTTAGTCATCATTTTACGTCATGCGATCGGCTCTCGCGGTCGCCATTTTTAGAGAGCACCGATTGATCGGCAGAGAGTGAGTATCGGCCCATATTGATCAGCGGCCGATCGATCGGAGCATCGCTAGTGTTAATACATCGATGATAAAAAAAATAGTAGAACCAGAGCTTTACAGACTGGAAATGTTACCCAAATTAACTTTGCAAAACATCTTCAACATCTGTAAACTATCGCAAACTGGGTGTCAATGTGTGTTGGTGGACATAATTACACTCTTATCTATCACAATGCAATACAAATAAAATGACATAAAAAGGCACCAACCAGATTATTTTCCGACAAAATCAAAACTGTACTTTTTTCCCAACTCCACGCCCACAACCCATAGTCGTGCTGATCCTTGAAAAGCACGTAAAATGCTGCAGAAAACACAAAATAAGAGCTCTGTATGTTTACAAGCTGTAGAGTGCACTGCTTAGAAACCAGCATGCCGCTCACTGCTTTTAAATATAAAGCTGAATTGAATATTTTAAAAAGGTCAGAGTAATAGTTTCAAACAATGCTAATTTGGCTGCTTGCCATATTGGTGGCAGCAGGACAATTAAACCAATGATAGCAGCAGCAGAGTCAGTGTGAGGCACACCATCCCTGTGTGCATTTCAGATGAGCTCTAGCCTTCCTTGAATAAACATTCATGCTGATGGCTATGGGGTTTTCCCCAGAGGACCTTACAGTGCAGGGAACACTGCATGTGTACAGTGGATCTGCATATGAAAAAAAATCATACCACGTCATTCGTATAAGTACTGTTGTAGTCAACATACATAAATACACATTAATGAAGTACACAAATAACTTCTACTGTAGTTAAAAAGAAAATCGGAAAAATGTCCTGAGTCAGTATCAACGTGTATCCTATATTTCTGTGGTATATAACTTACTTTGGGATATAAGAGAACTTAAGGATGGATATTCAAACCACTTTTCATCCGTTGCATCCCCTCCTGGGATATAAATAGACATCTCTAGGATAAATGTAGTCTTTATACAAAAATCTGTCCCTGAGCACCTACTAATTAAGCTTATGTTAATCACTATTAATAATAATCCTAGCCCTCAACCAAGAAAAAGCGTGTTGCTGCCCTCTAGTGGCCGCTTAAGATAAAGCAGCTTGGTCCAACTCAGCCACCTGCACCTGACATCATAAGTGCAAATAATAATAACGTATAGCCATTGAGATATGCACAGTTTTTGTCAGTGGAGAAAATCTTTACGATGAGGTGCTTAATGCAGTTTGGGTGTGAAACGTCACAGTTGTCTAAGGTTTATGGAAATGTGAAAATCAGACAGCGAGACATCAACAAACAACTGAGCAGAATAAGAGGAAGATTAAGCTGCACTGATCTTCAAAAACATTGTCTCTAAGTCTGGGGCTGCCGATATGGAATCTGTAGTAAATACAAAAATAACCGTTGTGCCTTACTACTGTGGGACAATTAAGATGGCTACTTAGTGGCACAATCTGAGAGAAATAACATGGTTTAAGATACTTCACTGAAAAGCTTGTGTCTACAGTGCGGTCACATGACAGCCCTGAGTGATAAGCGTGGTGGGAACGTCACATGCTTTCATGACACAGCCAATGTCATATTCACAGCACCGGCAATTCCCCACCTGGGTATGTGTGTAGTTCCACCTGACCTCCAGCAGAGGGAGACAAAGATTGAACTTTAAATGTTCTTGTTTTTGTTTAAAAGTTTTGCAGTCGGCTGATGTCAGAGAGTAATGGGGACACAGTGAAGGAGACACAGAGGGGTTGCCCCAACGTATGTCTTAATAAAAAAGGATGTGATTTTGCTTTATTGCATGATAATGGTAAGAGTCCCGCCGGGTAATTAAAGCAGCCGAAGCACAGGGGAGCAGGTTAGCTGATTACATTTCAAATCAACAACTACTATTGCCTTGTGGCAGGAAATTGAATACTTTAGAGATAACAGCTGTGTGAATCATGTTTTCTCACACAGGTATGGACGGAACATAGAGGTATCACTTATAACGAGACAAATTGAAGTATAGAATTTAAAAATAAATTAGAACATACAATATTAGTGAAGTTGTTTATGAAGTTCAACAGAAATAGCTCATGTCTAGAGTTGTTCCATATCATTTGTAGGTCAGAGTGCAACGTGAGCTTTAGGTTATTACTAAGACAAGTCATTAGCAAGTATTATTGACACAACAAAGTCAAATTATTGTGAAATTGGACGTATAGATTTTCCCAGATTGCGGTGAATTAAACCGGAGGACACAATGTAATAAACAAATAGACAAGATGAAAGATTGTTCATGGTGATGGGTCTGTTTTAATCAGATCTGTAAACAGCGTGTGGACAAGTCAAGGGTTTGATCAAACTACAAAGCGGAGAGTAAAACATTCAATAATCTACTTGTGGCCGTGGGGATGAACTAATAATGAACTTTGCAATAAGATAAGATAGGACTTTATTTATCCTGAAGGAAATTGTTGTGCCAGAGTTACACAAATACAATAAACACAGAAGCACAATAATAATACAACTGTACTAACAGTGTGGTTAAAAGAGCAATTCAATAACTACAGGAAACAGAGATGGTCACATAATTAAATGAACATTATTTAGTATTTAGTTGTGCAAAAAAAACGTAGTGGTAGTCACGTAATTGATCGAACATTATAGATAATAATAATAATAATACAAATATTGACAAGACAGCTACTTGTGAGAGGCTACACCCAATTATAGCTGAGCCTCAAATGAAGGGGAGCAGACAAGGGAATGTCCAAAACAAATACAACTCATACTGGTAGATGACACACTTCATATACTTCAGCGGGATCTGACACCTACTGTGACACCGCAAAACCACAGTTGCACCAAATTGTGAGTGAGAGGAGAGGAGAGGAGAGACGCTGGAGGTGGAGTCTGATTTAGGGACTTTATTCCTGAGCCCTTTGAGCTCAGGTATGCCTTTCTGAGCGTTAACTGTAATGAGAGTTTATTTAAACGGAACCATTAGATACACGTTATATTCTGGCCAAATTAAGAGCAGGGACGGAGCAGGGAGCATTAAGACGCACCGTTCCAGGTTCTATTTCAATCAGGGGTGTCAAACTCAATTTCATCACGGGCCACATCAGCATTATGGTTGCACTCAAAGGGCCGGTTGTAACTTTAAGACTATATAAAAATACATATATAAATATTTTATATATATATTATATTACTGTATTGCCTCTGCATTGGATTATTATCGGACAGGGTAAAAACTTCATAAATAACTACGTCTGAAAGCAGAAGTCCAGGGCAAATAAGTGCAAGTGTCTTCAGTGAGAATGTCACAAAATTATTTTAAAAGAAAAGCCAAATTCTGAAAAAAAAAGTAAAAAAAGAATAAAAAAAGTGACATTTTGAAAAAAAAGTAATAATAAAAAAGAAAAAGTCAAATTCTGAGAAAAAAGTCAAATTTAAGATGCATTGTGGGACATGTAGTTTATGGACATCGTGCATCTGTAAATCGGCATTTAACCGTATAATAAACATATTACATTCTTTCAGAGCTCTTGCGGGCCACATGAAATGATGTCGCGGGCCGGATTTGGCCCCCGGGCCTTGAGTTTGACACCCCTGATTTAAATGAAGGAGGGAGATGAACACTAGCCATTAGCTTTAATGGGAAATTAGGACTTGGACAGGAAAGTCTGTCTACCTTACCGACTACTGAGGTCTGGGAAAAACGAATTCAAAGATTCTACTTCTTTATCTTGTGAAAATAAAGTTGATTTGTATCGGTATAATACTGCTCACATTATCTGAGTGTGAGTTAAATGAACTCTTATGTGGGAGTGTGTTGTTTCCCATACATGATTTATTTGTGGTGGGCCCAAAAAATTATAGTAATTATTATTATTTTTTATTTTGGTGATCTAGACTCTAATGGATGGTGAGGTGGGCTGATGATCGGAAGGTTGCGAGTTTTTAATTGTAAATTATATTTTTGGGAGAATAAACCCCACAGATCCTCAACTCCAGTATGTCTCACTCATTAACAACTCAACCCAGAGCAACAAGAACGTTGTCTATAGTAGCCAGGAACTCGCATGTATTTTTTTATTTTGGGGGGGGGGGGGGGGGGGGGGGGGGGGTGGATGCGCGGGCCACCCCGGCTTTTCTTGCCGGTCAACATGTCCGTTAAAGTTTAAATCTTCTGGACAAAATTAGAAAAGTGCCGGACAATTTTTGTTATTTATTGAGCTTTAAAACAAATGTATATGATTCGATATTAAACAAACTAATTATAGTAGATTAACTACATTATTCAAAAGTGAACAGTAACTTAATAAATGTATAATAACACGGGAATAATAAACTAATAAACGGAGCGCTCTCCCCCTCTCCTGACAGCCCGTCAGTATCATGCAGCTCGCGGATCAGTAATGAATGACCCGACAGTAAAACTAAACATATCCATAACTAGTTACGGTAGTTTGAGAGGTAACTAAAATAGCTACGTGTGATATTCTAACCTGAAGTGTGTGTTTTGTTCTGCTCACCGCTGCATGTGATTATGCAGAGCTGCGTGTCGACTCGTCAGCAGCAGCTGATCTCTCTCTCCCGTCAGATTAGACTTCAATCGCGTTTATGTCCATATCGATCAGATCTAGCTAGCTCTAGCTAATGATATGACTACCTGCTTATCAAGACACCTAAACAATAAGCGTCGCTATGCAACCGGGTGAGGCCGCAAAGTATAGCGCAGCATTATGCATTTGTTTACATGCCCACCGGAACCCCGAGGCATTACCAACAGATCAACGCACAATCAACCCATACAGGACATCTGTTTCTCCACATTAAGTGTTAGACATTAGAATTGACTATTCTTGTCTGTCACATACTCTTTTGTCTGTCACATAAGTGGCGCAACTGATGCGGTATTGCGCTAAGGGGGAATTATTTTGATCGGACACTTTGACCGGAGAGATTTAGATTTGCCGGTCTTCAGCATATTTTACCAGTCATAGTCCGGTAATTACCGGCTAACGGGAATTCTGGGTGCTGTGCCCCCACACATATCAAATTCTGTGGAAAACACTGATCTGTGTGGCCTTTGATGACCTGTTGATGGTGTTTTCATTGTTTACAAAGTGCAAGCTAGGATACAATCCAACACCCAGTCATAAGAAAAAGCAGCAAATTACATTTTTTACCGGCTATCATTTCTTCAATGAGTCTAATGCAAGAACAATCTCATTGTCTATCTTAAACATCTCTGTAACTTTGTGACCAACCAGTCGTACTGTACATATGTGTCTGCCTGATGAATGTCACCTGTTCATGAGTATACCTGAGTTTTTGAGATGTGATCCTAATCAGAAATGTATCCACTTAAAAGTCAAAAGGAAGAAGCTTCACACTGCGGAGCTTCAAGCGCTGCTGTCAGAAATCAGCAGACGAAAAGCATCACAAATTCAACAGTTTGAGAAGTCATGTTGAACGATCACTGTGCTGTATGTTATGAAATGACAGTAGTACAGCTGCTAACAATGTGTCATCAGAGCAACATGGAAATACTAGAGAGGAGAATATAATCAGCTAAACGAGGTGATTTACACCGTGGAGTGCAACAGAGGATCAAACTGAGTGACCCACAGAAAGAACCTGAACTACTGCAAGTTACTGTGCCAAAATTATATATACAATAAAACAAGATACAAATAAAATGTAAACAACATCTCAGAATATTTTAAACAGGACATACAGTATACTTCATCAAAAAACACGGCAAACGCATTACAACGGCACAAACACACTTCCATTAAGAGAAACACGCTGCAGTTTAAAAAACAATGCATATAAAAAACACCAATATGCTTAAACACATGCAAATTAAGAAAGTTCTTCAACGACTTGTCAACACTCACCAACTTGATGAAACAACAACATTTTCTAGAACCGTTGCAAATAAAAAAAATGATGCAATAAACTCAAAACACAACGGAAAGAAAGTAGTACAAAGAAATTATACCGTCACTCGAAATGTACCTAACATGTACGTTTTATTGGCTTATGTGATAACATGATTCCTTCAGATATTACTGCAGATCAAGCTAGCTAGCTAACGGAGCTAAACTAATCATTTCAAATATACTGACAAAACACCTTCAATTATGAAACAAGACAGTTGTCAAACTTCATAATCCCCGAATGTCAACAAGCGCTCCAGGCCCAGCTGTGTGCATCACACATCAGTTCAGGATTACTTTGTATGAGAAGAATGACAAAAGTTTACAACCAAAAAAGTTGCTTTACAGCCCTCATTTACATCCACATTACCATGTTGGGAAGACGGTAATCAACTGCTAAGGTTGTCTTGGGACTCTGATTTGAGCGAACCGTGGCACAGTGAAGGCTGCAAACCCCGAGACTAACAGCAGCCTCATTAATTTGATGAGAAGCGTTTCATAAAAAAGACCCCACTGTGGACGACTGTCTGTCCTAAACTCACTTCCAAAAGAGGCTCTCCGCACGACAAAAAGGTTATTAAAACAAACACATCTATAGCCACACAAACGTGCCAATAATACACTCGCGCACTAACACGAGGGACTCCCCCGTTACCGTGGCAACAGACAGAAGTGCTCGTGAAGTAGTGACTCCGGTTCTGACGGAGGTAATGAGATTGAAGGTGTCCTGCGCTCTAAGGGAGGATTTGAGGATGATTGGCGTCCGTGGCCCAACCCCTTCATCCACTTCCTGCTTGTGCACGCTTTTTTTGTTCAATTTCAACTTTTTTTTCAAGAGTTATTCTTTAGAAATGAAATCCCAATATACCAAAGTCTTCTCAGCCCCTCGACACATCAATTAAATTCAGCCCCAAGCTTTGTTTGGGTGTTAATGTTTTGGGTAAGCAGTAATCATTGATGTCCTGACCTTTGATTTGAACAAATGCTCGTAGCAACTGAGCAAACAACATTGCTCTGGACACCCAAAGCAGTGTAAATGTAAAAGAGAAAATGACTCCCTCTTCAACACAAGCTCATTAAGAAAATGAAATAAGAACCACTACAGATTTGAAAAAGGCCTTTCCTTTCTTCCTTCTCGTAGTTCTTGAAAGACAATTGTAATTGTAATGAGCCTCTAGTGTCTGAGGCACTTTGGAAAAAATACATGAGACTGACAATCCTAAGAACTAATCACTCAAAGATATATGGCATTATCTTTTCCTCTGCTACACAATTATCAACTTGTCTCTAAACCGAACATTTCCAAATGTAAAACTTGGTCCCGACACATTTAAAAGTACATGTTTCCACACTAACTAAAAATGCGGTGGTCCTTTGCTAAATTTTTCACAAATACACCTAATGATATCTTCTTCTCTTTTATAAGAAAATATGTTTAATTTTAATCTCCAATGAAGTGCTTTCCTTTTGGGAATGTCCCTTATTTTAGGGGACGAATCTGTTCGCCCCTACAGAGGCCACAAACCAGTGTTTCCGCCAGGGGGGGGCGTCTTGACGGCCTTATTCAGCTCGGAACGCCCTGAACTCGAGCCGAGGGCGTCCCAAAAAAAGTTTTTATCGCTTGAAATGACAAAAAGGAAAAAGGACAAGGACATCCCTCTGTTGGAGCCTGGTGGGATTGTATTGAATATCGTTTCCCCGACATCCAAATGACCCGGCTCACTAAAAAGAGCCGTAAGTCCCATCACTAACGTAAAGAGATGTGTGACCTGCTCCATCGAAATCAGTCGCATTGACCCGAAGACACATTTTGAGTTGTATACACTGCTGGAAAGAGGAGATTCCTAGCTTTCTAATTATATCAGGATTGTTTTTGTTGTTCTCCAAATATTAAGCGAAATACGTCACATTATATAATGACTGTCACCGAGTCATCATTTTGAGAAAAAGGCCTTCAAAGTTTCCTCTTCTCTGGAATCCATCGATCTGATTGGTTATTAGCAAATGATAAAAAATAAGATATTTTCGTTTGGATTACTGGTCTGGGGCAAGCTCGCGAGTGTGTGTGTGTGTATTTGTGTGATTTTGCGTTTGTGTGTATTGTGTTTGTTTCCCGGGGAAAACCCTCACGAGAAACACTGGCTGTTGTTATGCCTGCTGTGACGTTAAGTTACTCCGTTCTCCGCTTGTAATTATGCCGTTACAAGCTTCAAAGTTGTATTTATCATCTGAATTTGCCGAAACAAGTTTAATATTCTGAAAGCCAAGACTTTGTTTATTTGAAATCAGATGAAAACAAACTGTAACGGACCCTGCCGTGTTATCTATGATTACTATACGCCTTACATTCATAACTTCAGCCGGAGGGAGGGGGGGGCGCTGTGGAAGAGCAGAGTACAGTGAGAGCTGTCATCTTCCCTTTACGCGCTTCAAAAATGTATTTATCGTGTGATTTTGGAAATAAAAGTGTCATACTCTGAAAACCAAGACTTTGTTTGTTTAAAATCAAACAAAACACCCGAACCCTGAAAAACACTATTTACGTAAATCCACGTTTATTTTGAAATGAGCCGTTGCGACTTCCGACTGATTTCGATAGAGCGGGTCACATATTATCTGTAAGGGACGGCTCAATTCAAAATGCAAGTCATGTGACACAACATCACATGACTTGCATCTTGGGGTGGACGCCCTCTCAGCCCTGGTCTGGCGTAAACGCTGCAACAAACAGATAAATCTATGTGCGGGAAGAGTCAGACTTTCTTTACAGTGAGCAGTCGACCTCGTAAAAACCCATAGCCTGTCATGTTTAATCGTGAAAGCGTGTGCAAGTGTATCTTAGGATTTTACATTCATATTCTATTTAATATTGAACAATCAAATAATATTTGTTATTCTGAAATGTTGTTAGTTTGTGGAAATGTGTATTTCCACATGTATATATAAATATATATTTTTTAATATTTTTAATTCCATTTTTTTTATATTTTTGAAATATATTGGACTGTTTATTTCTTTGTCTTAAACGCAAACATTTCCCAAATTGGGATCAATAATGTATCTATCTATCTATGCTATGAATGCCTACATGGTACGTAATATATATGCATTTATGTGTGTGTGTTGTTCGAGAGGAGATGTGTGTATCCTGCAATCACCACTGCCTTCTCGTAGTTATTTCCGATGGCTGTGTGGAGGCGGAGGACTTCCTCCTAATGGACGGACGCCACTCACTGACATGATGCTGACTGCAGGCAGACAGACGCACCAGTGATACCAGCTGACCACCACACAGGCTGGGAAATGCTGTCGGGCACTGACCGAGATCCCATTTTACCACAGTGGCAAAGGGAAACACATGCGAAACGTTTAATATGCTTTACTCAGCTGACTGATGTAAAAATAAATTAACTAATAAGCTTCCGTTCAAGAATGATTGTCTGACCTTACTGCTTTAATGTCCTTTGTGACAATGATCACGAACAAACACGTTATCTCACATACAAACACACACCAGTTGTAAATGATATTTCCTGTGTGGGAATATCACACATGAGGAAAACTCCGAAACATTAATCAAACCGGCCAACAATCCTTTCTCTGCGCAGATTTCTTTGCAAATGAGGAAAAACTGAAGGCGTGCACACAAACATATATTATTCAAACACTCACCACAATTATACAAATACGTACTGCTCTCCCAAACAGCTCATTTCAGTGTGGACACGAAGAACATTTCTCCACAACAGAACCATATGCTGTTTTTAAGGTATGCAATAAGCACCACTTGTTTTTCTGTGATAACTTTCACCGCCCAATCAAAACAAACATCTCGGTGGCAGGACAGCTGGTACCCAGACAGTTGGATTTTGCTAAATTAGCTATTGAATCTTTTAAACCAGATATGCAAGGAAACTTCAGCACAGTACGTTTCGAAGTCAGGATTTAAAGCAGGCACAAAGCCCATTGGAGCATCGTAAAAAAAGAAGAAGCATGCAGCAACAGAGGAAAAGGAACACCGACACGGATTTCAATAAATATAGATGTGGGAAATGCATAATGGACATGTTCATGCCAGGTGTGGACGGAAAATATATTTGAAATCGAGCCAATAAAATCACATGTGAATGTATAGATATATGCGTCGTATATGGTGAGAAGGGAATGTCAGAGCACTTCCTGGGACATCCAAAGGTTATTTTATAAAACCCTATGAACTGAGGACACCACCCGGCACTGATTTCAGACTGTTCTACCAAGAAGTACGCGCTATGTCACAAAGGGCAGACGGTAGGTCTTTGTTCACATGTGAAGCTGAGCTGGAAACTCAATGTTCACCTTCACCACTAACAAAACAACACAACTGTTTAGTTTTGACAGTATAGTAAACCGTCCAAGTATGTGGCTGCAGCTTCCTGGTGTGTAGATAATAAAACTCTGTAGTGGACTCAGTTATTGACTGGCTGACACTGATTTTCTGGGTGGATTACACTCATGTCCGGCTCTCTGTTTGCCTTACTAGTTGCTGGTTATACGACTGGCAGATTATTGGGTTTGTCGACTCATTTAACTTTGTTAAAATAAGATGACTCGGCGACTGAACACATCATTAAACTGACTGAATCACAGTGACATCATTACACTGTTGCAGTCAAAAACCAATGACAAGTATGGAAGTTTTTTATCAGGGAGGACAGCCAGGGAGTCATGGCAGCTTTGTATTAAAGTAAAAATGATCTTAGCTTGCTATAACCCACATTTGCAGGAGTTGATGGGAGGACAGCTGAGATAGTCAATAGAGTTGCAAATTGGATGAACGCTAACACTAATGCTGCGTTCAGACCGGACGCGATGCGATGTTCGGGGGCGGCGCGATTACATGTAAAGTCAATGCAGAGACACGGACAGACGCGAATTCGCTCCGACGGCGAGCATGAAGCGGTGGATGCGGCTTGAATCACGCGATTTAAGCGATTGAACTGTGCCGCGTCAAACGCGAGAGTTCAATTTTTTCAACTCGAACGTCAAATTAACGTGACGCGTTCTCGCGGAAGCCAATCAGCGGTGAGGATCTCAGCCTGCCGTTACTGACGTTCAACCAGAAAACATCATCCATTAGCTGTTAGCTGTTAGCACTCAGAGCTCACAGCTCCTCATATCTGTTCAGAAACTAGACAGAAGTTAAACAAGTACAAACCACAGACTGTCTGTGTCATGGCGAATACAGTCGCTGGTTTATTTATGTCTGTAGGCCGTTGTTATGAGTGTGGAGTGAGCATATACAACGTTAGCTTAGCCTGGTCGACCCAAACTCCATTCAGAAAAAAAGCATTTTAAAAGGTTTTTCACCTGCAGTCTTGTCTGCAGACTTGTTAAAGCATTAATTCATGTTTTTTACTAACCGGTATCAGTATGTTGTTGCTTCGGCATCATTTAGAAACGTGTATTACAATTTAATCACGGTAAAATATGTTCATTTTGTTGTAGTTAGCTCCCGAGCCAGTGCATCTTGTTTGAATGATGCGACTAAACACAGCTGGCAGCCGCGGTGAAACTCGAGCGATTAGAGCGAAGCGAATATTCGCATCGCGTCCGGTGTAAACGTAGCATAAGGTATTTACTGTATGGAACAACTCATGTAATGTATTTAGAATATGCAAGCCACTTCAATCAACTTCAGGCCCATCTGTCTGCTTTATTTGAGTTCTGCATAACCCACTTTGTTAACTACACTCATGCCCCAGTTACCCATTCATATTCCTTCTTAAGGTTAGACTGGCCATCTCTGTTATGTCCAAATACGCATGTACTGTGATATTTAGAGGACGTCATGCTTATGGCTCTGATCTGAATATATTCACTCACTTTACAACACATGTTCAGTAAACCATCCCTTCCTCAGAAATAACACTGAGCCATCTTATCGTTTAATATAAAGTGCTAAATATGTCTCCACTCAAACAAAGCTTTAGGTGGGAGAAGAAAAGGCCCATTCCCCCCTTGCTACCCTCCTGCTCAGATCATAAATCTCTGCCATCTACACTACACACATGTCAAGCTTCTGACTGCTTATTGCACGGTGGTCCATAGACAGACAGTCATATCACATTTGACTAGGTGTCTCCAAGACTACACCGGCTCACAGGTGAAAACAAAACCAGCATCACTGTCACAACTTCTAACAGCAACCACGTTCAGGTTCAAAGCTGAACCTTAAATGATCAGAGATAAAAACAGTCCATAGCAGCAGGGCTTTCTCGCTCAGTCCTTCTGAGTTGATTCTCTACCTGAGTGGACATTATTCTGGGATGCAGGTAACACTCACTAGTCTTTGATTTAGTTATAACCGTAATCTGCAGCTTCAAACTTAACACAGGTAAGAAAAACAGTCATTTCAAATGCAAAAATACCTTAGCTTAGCCACCAGAAAATGTTTAAAAAGACAATAAAATATACATCTAAACTAAATGTATTCACTACTTTAACAGTATACGTTTTTGCTATATTCCCATATTTCAGCAGTTGAACATATTCAAACATTTTAGTCATATTCTCCAAAAGAATGCTTTTTATGTGTCTACTAGAAATGTTGTCATAAAAGCAATCAACTATTTTTCAAATCCAACTGTATAAGTGAAAAGATATACAACATGACTTTCTCTTACAGTATAAACCTATACAAGATTGCAATGATGTGAATCTGCACAGTCTATTTTGAGAATCCCAGGGCTTTCAGTCTTGTCAATAAGTTATCTGAGCTCTACTGGATGGACCCATGCGCAGTGCCCAAAAGCGCAACAGCAACAAACAAAACGTTGCTGGATATAAACGCCCTACTCATGTCTATAGCAGAAACGCGTGGCGCGCTGTGGATCCAGCAGAAACAATGCGAATGTGTATCCAGTGTCCAAAACACAACCAACCCGTATTCTCTTCGCTGTTCACAAAGCCTTTACAGTCATATCGTCACGATCCAGTGGGAAAACATGTACCCACACACGAGTGACTCCACAATAGCCACATGCACCGAGCACCATGAGGGAAGCACCGGACGGATATACTCCTCTCCGGCTGGCCTTTGAATCAGCGTAAACCAGTGTGTGTACGCATCCACTTACGCATCCCGGGCAGGGCGAAAGAAACCTAACCATCCCGAATAAACCGAGCGATCTTCCGTGTTGATACACAATCCTGAGTCGGAGCACTACTAGAGAGTGGAAGCGCACGGCGATCGCTGCCGCCCGGGTCCCTGTCTATTGGTTCCCTTTCAGCTGGGGCAGCGTCAGCTCACACACACACAGTCTCCATTTGCAACTCCATCGCCCCCCATGGGCGTGCGAGGCCGCGGGCTGTGACGCAAATGGCACTGGGTGATTCGCAAATGACATATCTTCCTAATTCACTACCGTCGCCACAGGGACTAGTCCAATTCACGAGATAGTACACACACATATCCCTCCGATGGTGGGAGACGAGTAAATAAAGGCGGATGAGCAGTTTGCTCTACGGGGATGCGATTGCATAACTCAGGAAACTTAATAAAAATGTGCACGGAGCGAGCGATGTGCAGTCTCCAAAGCTGATGTGCTGTTTCGGTTTGATCGTGATGGCCTGTGCCGTATCACTCTGCACACGATCAGTGCTCGACTTTTGGCCACGGGAGGAACCAAGCAGAGCGTACATACAGGGAACCGAGTGGCCTCGCTATGGTGGATGTGTGGTGGCCAAAGGACGCATGCACGTAGCTGACGGGGAGAGACAGGACAGCCGGAGTGGGACTTATAGGACCGCATTCACAGGCCATAAAGGGCCCGCATGAATACTATTGTGCTCTTTTATCCAAGAGTCCCCAACTATTTACAAAAGGTTGGCCAACACACACAAAAAAATATCGCGGCGAAATGGTGGCGGCGGTTACAGCAGCTGCTCTGCGCAAAGCAGCAGCAGCAGTACAATCATTGCGCCGCGCCGGACTTCCCCAGTTTTGTGCAAACTATGTGATTTGTCTGAAATACTTTTATGCGCATCTCATTCAGGCTGTCCTTGTCTGGTGAGCAGGGAACCAGAGCGCAGGGCAGTCGCCGTTCTCATGGCACGATTTGCATCGCCTCCATTATCCCCGAAAATCTCTTTTTACACGCTTATATTGTCAGCCTAAAAAACACAGTTTTGAACAACAATGGGACAGCTTGACTTGATCAAAGGAAAAGCCAAGTACAAAATGCACCTTTCACACCGTATAAGAGAGGCCCCTCGTAACGATTGCAGCATGGCAGGGGAGTGCGGCGTAAAAACAAGCTAACCCGAATAAAATACACACAAAGACAAGGTGCAATGCTTCCATAAATACGTCCATCGCCACTATGGTAACAACACTAAAACCCCCGTCGTCATGTGGATAAGCATTAGGCCGGTGAGGATGGCATTATTATGAATGTAAAACGCTGCGTTTTGCGGCTCCGTGCCACCTTTTCCAAGAAGCAGCTTGGCGCACAGGACCGGTGACCCTTCCATCTTTGCGCGTCCTTCTACCGAGCGAAACCATGAACTATCTCACGTTTTGACGATTTACCATTGAATAAAACACATCCTACTAGCTGATTTCCTCTTTTAGGAGGTAAACGCTGCGTGTAGAGGCTGCTACAAGTCTCTGAAACTATTCCTCTCCCCGCCGCGGCCAGGCAGAAACAAGAGGGAGATGACGCCATTTTCTGCAAAAACAACCATGCTCGGGAAGCCAAAGCGAAGGAGGTTTAACCCGCTCCGCAGCCCTCTTCCCCCGCTGAAACGCACTAAAAACAAGTCCTTACCTTGTCTAGGTTGGATGGGTGGTGTAATTGAGTGTTTGAGAGGGTAAAACTACGCGTTCGTAGCTACTTCGAGTCCGGAGATTGTTTATTTCGCCTCCCAGCGTCCCCGGTGCACTCTGAACAAGTTCCTCTGCGAGCCGCTGTCTTTGTGCACCCAGAGGAGCCCCTCAGTGTAAAAACCAGCCTCTGCGCAAAGGTGCAACCTCTACGTCCAATTTCAGCTTGAAATGTGGGAACTTTAGAGCAACATTGGCACAAAAAAGAACGATTTGACGTCTTTTGAATAAGAAAAGTTCGATTATTTTCCAGTTTTAAACCAAAGGCCACGGTTGTAGAGCTGATTTATCCCCCAAAACGCGCAACCTGTTTAGCTCTCCACGAGAGTCCACGACGCAAACGCCAAATATTACAGGGGTGGATACACCCTCTCAAAACTTAATAGGCTACAACAGATAAATGGCCCCATCATCAACTAAATACCAACTTAATTGTTTGGGTAACAACCCGAATAAAGTCAATACTCTGAAGAAATGTGTGCCATTGATTCATTAAGATACACATTGTCCAAATTCAAATTTCTCCAAAAAGAGGATACCCAAGTATGCTGCAGATACATTGAACACCGTTTGGTTTATTTTCCTACTATGAACCACATCTGACATAGTGTATGTCCCTTGTTCAGCTAAGCATTGGGCTATACAGAATATTATATTTAACTTGTTCAACATCACTTTCTACACTTTGCCTAAGAGTATAAGGAAATGTTACTTAGTGGTGTAACCAAGTGCATTTATTCAAGTACTGTATTTACACATGATGCTATATACTTTTACTAAACTATATACTTAAAGCAAATATTGAACTTTTTACTCCACTATATTTATTTTACATATGTAGTTACTTTCCAGATTTATTTGCAGTTACATTATATTCAAATCGACACACATTATAATATATTATTATAGGTTAAGCTACCCAGTAGTATGTAAAGTAACTCAAAAAAAAAAAAACACCAAGTGCAACGTTAAAGTGATGATCACAAAAATGCACCAATAAGTTATTGTTCTTTTATTACATCTGGAGCTGGCCATTTTGCACAACAAGTACTTTTACTTATGGCACTTAAAGTATAGTATTTGAATGCAGGACATGTAGTATTGCTTCTTTTACTTGAGTAAATAATTTGAGTACTTCTTCCAGCTCTGGTATTAATGAAGTATCATTCACTTGGATGGGAACCCACTTAAGTCCCCTAACAACATAACTTCTCACAGATGTACTAAAATGCTGATTCTAGTGTTTTCAGTCTCGTTTAAAAAAATTCGATCAGTGCTAATAGAGAGCAAAGAAAGCCAATACTGAGTAAATCAATAGTTGACAGAAAAGACTAAGCCCACTGTGAATAGTGTTACTGTGACATTAAGTGTTATTCAGTATTTGATTTAATGCATATCACACAACTCCCTTGCAAACAAACGTTGAAGCATTCAAACATATTTAAAAGTATACTCATGTTTGGCAAGTGACTGCAGTGTTAAGTAAGTGAATTCTCAAATTGACCGGATGGCCATGCTGCCAATGTAAAGCTAGCTATACCAATGTAGATGTTAGCTAAAAAATAACGACTAATAACGGTTTAGCCAAACTTAAAGTTCCTTTTATCTAAGTAAAACTGCTCCTTAATCACAACTAACCAATGATAACAAACCATGAAAATACGCAAAGGTTTTATCATATTCTAAATTAATTAATTGATTGTCGCGTTAGCATTTTAACTTGATTATGGTAATTCGTACCAAAGCTAGCTAAATTAGCATAGATGCTTGATGCAGAAACGGCTAAAACCAACATATTGTCATCGTTATAACAGAGGTGACACTGCTTTTCTGCGATTTTTCGAGCTAAAATAACAATTATTTAAAACGTTATAATTTGTATTTTTTCATATTTGTGGACAATAAAACCGTTTATAAGGAAATATAGATAGCACAGCCTTACCTTGGTCCCAGGCGATTGAACACAAGCGTGTATATCATCCGGTTCATCAATTAATAATGTCTAATAAAATATGAATAATATTTGAGTTATGTCAAATATAAATCACACATTGACTGAAAAACAACTTAAATATCCATTCACTAAGTAGAGTAAAGTTAACAAGCACTACAACAACAGGGTTGCCAACGTACCTGGCTGGAGTGAGATTTTGATATCATGGGTTTAAATACATATGCGCACGAAATGACTGCTATCGTGTCAGCAGCGGGACCTTAGCATATATATGCACAGCCCCACCTAGAGTCAGCAGAAAGTATTAAAAATAATGATTACAAAAAAATGCAAAAAAAAAAAAAAAAAATATATAAAATATATTTTAAGATCATGTTTAATCATCTGATTCGTCTGTACATTGCTGTTTTAGTCTGTGTTCTTCTAATTAGTGTCTACAGTGTGTGCCTATTGAGCTGTTTAGAGCCATGTGGGACAAAACCCGATCATACCCTCCCTCTCACTGTCTAAGTGAACGGTGACTGTAAAAACTACACTGCGCATGCTCAGAGTCCTATTTAATGTGTGTGGCAAAAAAATAATGACCATAGGGGCATAGTGCTGCCATCCCCACCATACATCATCTCACATAATTCAGAGCTAATTGGCTGTAATTACGTGTGCCGCGAAAAGTGTGGTGTGTGAAGAGGAGGAGAGAGACGTGTCCCAAAACCAGGAAGTAAGCTGCGCATGGGTTCCCTCCACAAATAGCAATGAGATTTCTGCATAGGATTTTAGAAAATAGCTCAAAATAAGATCTGTGGGAAACGTACCTGTTAGATAAATGCACGTTTTGTTCAGCCGGATAATATCCACATGTCTACCCTACTTTTATAATTTTCGAATCATAAATCTATCGATTAGATTTATGATAGACTTTTGAAACTACAAGAAGATAAGGAGGACTTTTACAAACAAGTAATAGAGATTTTTGTCCAGGATAGCCAAATGGACTTCATCTTCAAGTCAAGGTAAGACCGCAATTTTATTGAAAATGGGATCTTACTAAGAGAGAACAATTCAATATTTAAATGATAACATTTGATTTTTTTGGGTATCCTTTTGTTGAAATGTCTGTTTAAAATTAATCGAAGCATCAGACAAAAAAAGCTTTTGAAAATAATATTATATTTTGATTTAGGTCAAAATATTATATTTGTAAACCTGAAGAGTCAGTGCCAGTGCCTCACCAGCCATGAACCTCACTGCACGTCACTGTGGAAGCTTATATATAGACATCTAAGTTTTCTGTGCCCCACCACTTTTGTACATATAGAAACGCCACTGAATACACAATATTGGACACAGACTATAAAGGGCACACAGTTTCATTCACTAATGAAAGTCAAACACATGTTTGTTTCCACTGTTTTATTGTGTGCCTTTTACTGTGTGCCATAAGCAATTAATTGACTTATCGTACGATAAATAAAAATGAACTCGATAAATTGCCATTTACAGGAGGATGTGACTAGCAGTTTGAAAGGATGTACTTGAATTATTATTATATATTATCATTATGTCAGTGGTCTAAAATGGTCATACAACGGTGACAACAATATTATCGTTTATCGCAATAATTTCCGGGAAAATGTATCCAACAAAATTAATTATCGTGAGAGGCCTATACATGAAACACACACACACAGACAAATCTACAGACTTACTCCTAACTGCCAAATATATTAATTAACACACTCTCACTCTCATATACTCTTTGACAATATTTTGGCCTAATAGAACAATAAGCAGCAGACTTTTACTTTTTTTATCATTTCTACTGGATCTTAGATCTGCGCATGCGGAATACGGGTCGGCAGTTACGGCTCCAGAGTATTTTTGTTGGGTAGTAGGGCTAACACATACAGTGGTGGGGCTCAAGTCAGTAGTTGCAATGTAATTACATACA
Organism: Notothenia rossii; assembly: GCF_949606895.1. Classification (NCBI taxonomy): domain Eukaryota; kingdom Metazoa; phylum Chordata; class Actinopteri; order Perciformes; family Nototheniidae; genus Notothenia; species Notothenia rossii. The sequence goes on along the minus strand of NC_136908.1, from coordinate 59,057,454 downwards.
CGCTCCCCTTGACAGTGAAAAGCCGTGCGTGAGGTTTAGTGTATTTCCCTGTCTCAATCCAAATTGAACTGTAGTAAATAAAAAGGGCGACCTGGAGCCAATCCTGCAATTTCCCCACAGGTGAAAGAGTTGACATGCTGAAAACCCAACCCCTGCAGGGGTGTCTGGGGGGATTCTCCCCCAGGAGATTTTTTGAAATACTAACATAAAATACACATTCTGGTACTCTCTTGAGAAGAAAAAAAATTGATCTATTACTACACGACATATTTAAAAAAATTAATGCCTTTTTAGTTTTTTGTTACTTTGTTCTGAAAGCTGAACATGCTGCTCCTCACTGAGAGAAGAGGCTGTGTGAATTACTTTACATTGTGGACAAGGGTGGACAGCCTCCATTGTTCTGTGTGTCAAAGTGAAAGACAGCCCACACACCTCATCAAATAAAAAAAATCATCAAACCGTGGGGTCTTATTTCATTCAACACGTATTTTTGTATCGATGTATATAGAGATGTACTACAGCAAAAGTATTCTCCGTCGGGACTTCCTGCAACAACACCACGCCGTTATCTTGATTCTGATTGGCCAGAAGACATTATCAAAGATGTTCTATTAAGAAGACGATCACTACGTGACAAAAGTTTTCAAAACCGTTTCTCGTCTTCGGTATTCTTGTTTTTGGCGTGAGAATAGTTTGGGCAGTGTGAGAGCGTGAGATTGAGAGTGAAAGCGTGTGTCACACGCCAGATGCGTGAGAGTTGGCAACCCTGTACAACAAGCTAAATTATTATGATTAATTAGGGTCAGCTGGTTAATTATCTTGTAAAAATGTGTCTATCCTGGAGTTTGTCCCGTTATAAAAGATAATAATGTTCATATCAAAACATTCTACAATACATAAATAGAATACATGAAATAAAGCTAATGGGTTGAAGTAAACTGACTGGATAAAAGGCTGTGGTCAAACAATAAAGTATATTAAACCTTTTAATGCATTAGTAGGCCTATTTTAGTGAAATGCTTTGTTACCATAGTTTTTCACAACTCATTTTTATATTTAAAACATCTCATCTCACTAGTTTCATATAAATAATTGTACAGAGTAATACAAGATCAAGGTTATCTTATGGTCACTGCCGAGTCCCTAATGCTAAATAAGACAAATGTATACTTTTTTATGGTTGAGTGATAGAAAGCTGTTTTAACAAAGTAATAAAGCTCTGGGTGCATACTCTGTATCATAGATTGAGAACACAAAAAGTATGCTAATGGAGTATTTAGTTTAGTTTTTAGGAATTATAGAGGTATATCACATATCTGAAGTGTCGGGACATGTTGGGACTGTGAAAAAGATTATTTTAGCTGCCCAATAACAGAATTACCAAAGACATTTTCGATTGGGATATTTCTTGTGTAAGGGAGTTTACCAAGGCAGGACACCATAAATACAATTGTACTTTTTATTCTTATATTCAGGTCTCCCTTGAAAAAGAGATCAATTATCTCAATGGGCCCTGTTAAATAAAGGTTTGAAATGAAATGAAATAAAAAAATCACATTACTATTTCAATTGTTCATGAGAAAACTATGAGGTTTGCCTTCACTAACTGTACGGAGGCAGTCATTGGTACATGTTTATCTATAAAGCCATGTTGGGTAAACTATCAGAATCAGAATACCTTTATTAGTCCCACAGAGGGGAAATGTGCAGATCTCTGCATTTGACCCATCCTAGTGTTAGGAGCAGTGAGCAGCCATTAGGTCGGCGCTCGGGGAGCAGTGTAGAGACAGCACCTTGATCAGGGGCACCTCGGTAGTCTCTTGGTCGTTCCGAGACTCGAACCGGTAACCAGGCCGAGTCCCTATGGACTGAGCCACCACCACCAACTTATATATGCTCTTTGATCTCACAGCGAGTGGCAAGTAGCTATTGCCTGAGATCCCAGGATGTGTTTTTATTACATGTGCCAAATGCTAGGACTGTTTTAGGTACAAAAGCTTTTATGTGTGCTGCTCTTCGAGCTTGGAATATGCACATGTTTTTGAAACTGAGCATTTTGGTTCCCCTGCATCATTTTAAAGCTCGGATAGATGAAATGTTATTTGATACCTGTCATTGTGAATAGGTTGTCATTTGTTCGCCCCCTGTATTTATGTTGTATGATGTCCGTTTTGTTTTCTGTTGTTTTTATGTGTAACCAATGGGCTGCAGGTCTCCCTTGAAAAAGAGATTGTTGATCTCAATGGGATTTTACCTGGTTAAATCAAGGCTACAAACAAAACAAACATGAACAGCAATAGTCAGAGAAAGTTTTGAGTAAAGAAACGTTTCAGAGGTCTGAGCCCAGGTCAGATGTGGTACTTTGCCTCTGGCGATGGAAACGAAAAGAGAAGTATCGAAAGTGTCCCATGTGAGAAAAATGAAAAGCACTCTTTGTTCTTTTTGCCATTATATCACAATCTAAGATACAGGCCTTTTCTCTCTCTAACATGTCTGTAGAATGCCTTGATTTGTTTTCTACACTTTGGTTCAAAACATTTCACATAGCTCAGTTTGTGAAGTGTTGTAGCTGTAATATCTAAGGAGATGGATTGTGTTCATATTTGCTTTGACTTTTTTTAAAATTAGTTGCAGGTTTTAAAAAAAATGTATTTAGCTTTCATTATGGGAGGCGTGTGGCGCAGTGGATAGAGCCTTGGTGTTGGGATCAGGGGTCACAGGTTCAAACCCCACTGCAGTCGTTGTGTCCCTGAGACACTTCCCCCAAAATGTCTCCTGTGGGGATTGTCCACAGTATTGAGTATGTAAGTCACTTTGGATAAAAGTGTCTAGCATGTTTTCACTCCTGTTAAGTAGCCATGTGTTGTGTCCATGTGTGCCACACTGTCTCCACACAACATAGTTTATTAACACAATCAATAAAGTACAATAGGCTTCTTAAAGTAAAATGTATAATAAGCTGCATACTGTAGGTCTATAATTAGGCCTTGAGCATGAAGAATTAGTATAACTAATGCCAATAGTAGATGGCACTCATGCATAGTTGTTGCAAGATGTTTACCACACTTCATGCCGTAATGGATCCAAAAATATAGATATATATATATAGCTCACCGTGCTTTACAGAAATACAACAAAATGAACATGCGACAGTCACAAAAAGCAAATAGGCAGTGATGCTAAAATAGGAATAATAGAATAAACAGACTATTAAGATTATCATACTGGCTTTTCAATGGTAATTGTTAAGTTTATATTTAGTGTTAGACCACTTTTATAGTATGCTATTTATTTAGTCAGCTCAATTCTATGGGCTTACCAACAGTGATTCAGGATTCCTCAACATCTTTGGCAGCATCTTCCCTTATATCCAGTCTAACCCTACCTGGCGAATCATTTTATGGGGAAAATTTAAAAAAAATTCTAAATCAAACAGAAACCTCAAGGTTGGAGGTTGAATTAGAGCAAATGAGTATATTTAAAAAAAGAAAGAAAAGAAGGCCCACTTAAAGCTAAACTCCTATTCAACCAGAACAGATTTAGATTTGGACACATGGTGAACAAATTGATTGCACATGTTGTAAAAGATCCTTTTAGTGCTATTCATAAAGAAACAAATCATTGGCCCAGGTTAGGCAGCATTCAATGTGTTCAATGATACAAAAATGCTCTACACATCCTCAATTCATCCTAAAATCTTAAATCAATCTAAGAAAAACACTCTACTCATTGAATGCAAAGTGGGGGAACTTAAGAAGTTCTATAAGTTATAATCCCTGGCAGCTCTTTCCTTTGGGCTCACAACAAAAGGTGCCCACCACTATCGGCCATACACAATTAACTAAAGCACCAGCATTATGCCATTATCATAAGAATGCTGTTTGCAATGGGGGGAGAAACTCCTCGGCATTCATGGACGTTGCCCGAATAGAGCCGAGAGCTTTTATCTTCTCAATTACATGCAAGCTGCATTTATCACAGAACCTAGTGGCGTGTTTGGACACTTTTTTTCGTGCATGACAAATAATTTGTTTATACCAGTCATTTAAAATAGCCTGTTTATGATTACAAGTGTTTGGAGGGGTGATGCCGGAGATTAGAGTACGGCTCGATTCCAGTGGGATAGTAAAACTCAAACAAGATGAACAGATTAGACAGAAAAAAGCATTTCCCCATCCTTGGCTGCGATTATGAATTCAGCGGACGACCTGGGCAGTAATTGTTCACCCCCCCCTGAGGTTAACATCGTTTGTGCTGCATTGCATTTATTTTTGAGTGCTTCTGATGTAAAAGTGGAGATAACTGACCACAAGGTGTCAATGTTGTCAGGTTTGTGTTTTGATGTCATTGCAGCCCATTAATGTAAAATGTGAAAGCAGCGGGGTAGGAAATGCCTGCTGGATGTCATGCTCAAATAAATCTAATTGGATGTAGCGATTTGTCTGGAGAGCAGTAATAGATGGCAGTGGAGCCATCTGCACATGTAACCACAGCCTCTGCATCAGAGCCAAAGCAATCCATGCACAGGCCTCTGTAAAACATCCTTAAACTGCCCAGTGTAATAGTAACAGGATGAATAGCATACTTTGTGTTTTAAGCTTTCCACTTAGAAAATAAAATGGTGTTTGGAATAGGCAGAAGTGGCTGTGCAGAACGGTAATCAGAAAAACTAATTATGCAGCAGCTCCTTTTGTGGGAAAAACACTCAAAACTCCAGGCTTAGATGCAAATGGTGGGTCAAAATGTGAGGCTGCAGACTCTGACCGTGAAGTGTTGTGAATGTTGGCCATTTTTTATTTTATTTTAACATGGATTTTTCCTGCCGTCAATAAGGTTGTTTGTCTGTCTGACCTTTGTCACATGCCGTCTCCTTTTAACAGATAATAGAATTACCAACGATATGGGTTTTAACTCACGTGAACAACAGGAAGCCATGGACAATTTGATCAATATCAAACAATTGCTTATACAGTTTGGCAGCACTTATGACGATAATTGGGAAAGCACTTGTTTTTTGTACTTCCCTAATATCCAAATCATGTAACCACTTGCGATTTTTCCAGAGGATGTTGCCACAGTTCATAATACTGCAGTGAGCCAATCACCACCCGAACTCTGGCAGTATATAAAAACGAACAATAAGAAAAAGTAGGGATAAAACCGACAGTTTTTTAGTCATTAAATAAATGCATGATTTATATTTGTCTGACCTTTTTTTTTTAATTTCGATTCACAGGTAAAGATTGAAGAAAATCACAGGAGAGCATGAAAGGTCATCAATGAGCAAATATCTGGATAACTACTGGCTGTGTCCGGTCATTCTGTTAAATGTCAGAAAAGAAAAACATAGCAGGAAAGGCAGAGGTGATGTCTCACTGTCAACATAACAACAGTGCTATAATGCACTTTATGTCAAATGGCACCACTGAAGAACATTTTGGCTGCCTTTGTATTCCCCTTACAGTACAGTATCATGAAATAGTTTGAAGGCCCCAAAAATGACCTCACCATCTTCCTGGCAGGTCAAAGGTTGGGGTCAGGTCTTGGATTCAATTTCACGCTGGAAGACGTTGAAAATATTCCTGACGTCTGTGAAGGAAATACTATTTGTAACTTATAAACTAGTAGGTAATAAGCAGCTGAGGTCCCACTACAGTACCAAGAGGGACCCCTCAAAGAAAAATGTATTCGCACTAGGGCTGCACCATATATCGTGTTGTGACGAGAATCGTGACGATAAATGTTTTAATTTTTTTTCCTTTACATATTTTTTTAGGACTTGCGATATCAAGTAGGCAAATTAACTCAAACACGTCATGTTACAATTATTTTGCTACAAAAGGAAAACTTGCGAGCCTCTTGTCAGGGGTACTTGAGTGAGTGACACGCAGGCTCTGCATGCACAGCAAACCACCAATCACAATCAAATCTCCAAAGCAAACGGACCCGGTGATCAAAGGTAAAAACACTGAATAAAGCCGTTTCATGTGTTTCTTCAGGGCAGTTCGGCGCTGCTAACCGAGCTAGCTCAACTTGTTGCTCTGATAACTTAAGATCCAGACGTCCGTGACTAAAATCCTTCATCCGGTTAAATATAGTTAAAAAATACCAATTGTATAGCATTAAAGTTCAAGAAAGGATGGTTTGTGGGGGGGGAAAACGGTCTCTTCTTCAATTCCTGTATGTTTTCATATCGCAATATATATATATCGCAGGGAGGGGAAAAAAATCGCAATGTCAGTTTTTTCCAATATCGTGCAGCCCTAATTTGCACTTAATTATTTGGTGCACAAAATGGGTATTTGTTTTGTTTGTTTCATTTCCTTGTCAACATGGGGAGTTTTCTAGTTACAGCATCAGTAGGATATCTCCTTCCCTATTCATCAAAACATGTTCTGGTTAGTACTCTCCATATTGTTTGAGTTATATCTTAGTTTGCTGTGTGGTGTGTCCAACACTGGTTAGGAACAATGGAAAGCTTTAAAAAGGTCCTTATGGTAAGGTTAAGGGTTTGTTGTATTGCGTTAATCAGTTGACTAGTTTCTAGATTAATTGGTCAAGAAAATATTGAAATATGTCCATTTTACCATGTCTCTTAATGCTTTGTTCTGTTAGTATAAGACCCAAATATATTTAGTTTCATATAAAAAGTATTACACTTCACCAGATACGTTTTCTTTTGGTTGGTTGATGTTTTATACACTAATCGATTTAGTCTCATACTAATGTTTGGCAGGTATATCTTTTTAGAATGTGTTCACTATTTTATTCAGTGCGCCTGCAAAGTTCATGGCAGGTTGATGGGAATGCAAAAATAAATAGACATTTTGAAAATAGGGATGGTGCTACATGAAACATCAAGGATCCCTGTTCTAAAGGAAATGACATCTTCTTCAGCCAATAGATGTTGAGATGTTTCAGAGCCGATCCACGATGCTGGGGAACAAATGGTGGCAGAAAATGTGGAATAATGACAAAACCTGTTGTTAGAGAAGCAGACAGGGCTCAGCATTCTTCAGTGTTTCTGCATCTGGAAACATTTTTAAACCCAAAATACACACAATTGAAGCTGCTCTGGCAAACACAGAATACTTTTTTTGCTCTAGTCCAACAACACAAACATGTCATGTGATACATCGCTGATCATGAGTTCCTTACAGAAAAAACACATTGTATCCCTCCGATGTCAACATCCATATCTGTCTAAAATATCACGATTTCCTAATGTTCTCCGATGGAAAGCATGTGGGAAATTCTTTTAACTAGCGTATACGTTGCTGAGTTTTGGTTAGTGACATCCCAGTAAGTTTGACCAACACAATCCAACTAATTCATACTTGAGTCAAAGTGGACCAACTTTGAGGAAATCCCCTCTAGTGGGACTTTCCTTCCAATTCAAAAGCTTGGATTACAAAAAACAACATCCACTTTCAATCGTTTAATAAAAGCTTGGATATAAGAACATTTTGTATACAGCAAGTGTCGTTGTATGGTGGGAAATCCTTTTTGTTGGTATCCAACTGCAGTCAGAGTGAATAACTCTAACAAGGCATGTTTGGATCAGACACAACAAACAATGGTGTGCTGGTTAACTCACCCACAAAACACTCTTATCTTCTTTCACTGCAGTTGCCAAAAAAACACTTTTACAAATATATATATAGATTTGCTTTCAATATCTCAAACATGTATATAAATAGACGTTGATTAAAGATCTGGGCGTTATGACAAAGTGCAAAAAAAGGAAGGGGGAGGCTTTAAAAGAAACTGTTATACCTCCATAAAGTTCAAAATATACAACTGCTCTGAAATCTACTGAAAACTCTGTCTTAGTTTTAGCTGCAACAGTGACTGGAACTTCCTATTTGTATTACTATAAACAGTAGGTCAACTTTAATCCATAAAAAAAAATCACTAAATTCCACACTTAACCATGGTTTTATCCTTTAAACAAACAAACAATAGTTATACTAGTACATATGATGGTATGTATATCAGAGGAAATGATTATTGTAATTGTAGGCATGTTAAAGGGATAGTTCGGATATTTTGAAGTGGTTTTATATGAGGTGTTGCCATGGCAGTAGAAGGACATATTTAAGCCAGCTTTAGGAAGAGCCAATGTAAAAAAAAAAAAATCAATATAGTTGAAGTGTTCTCTATATATTATTCAGACCTTTCGTAAGGGGAACTCGAGTCGTAATCTACGCTCTCTGCAAAGACACCAGGCTACATGGACACATTTTTTTTATAGTCATTTCAGCTCGCAAATCAGCTAATATACCACTTCCTTGATTTCGTACGTGTAATTGAGTGACTCGAGTGATACGGAGTCACTCTTTAAAACACAGAGAGAGATAACACCTTCAGCCCCCGCAGGAAAAGTCTGTCTCACAGCAAGGGGAAGCAATGACAAGATCCACAATTGGTCATACACTTAAATTGAAATATACTTTTTTTAGTGGGACTATCTTTTGGATGGCTTACATATATTTTGCTGCCATTCTTTCCATGGCAGACATTTTTTTTCTCTTGATTCTTCTTCTGTCCTCTTCTACAAACACTGACTTTGGATAAAAACCTCATACAACCCCACTTCAAATCATCAGAACTCTCCCTTTCACAAATTAACTGTACATTGCGAGCTCCTGGATAAACCATGTGTGTGTAGATTAGAACAATCGCTATGAACGAAATCAAAATGCTCTCAGTTACGCCACCTTTATCAGCTATACAAGATGAAGACAGGATACATTTTTAGACACATTGTGGCTTCCATCATACCAAGAAAAGAGAAACCCTCACGTTTCAGGGATTTCTCTATAGCTATACACACGGGTGCACATAACTGGTACGCATGCGCGGCAACAATCTGAAATGCGTACCGTCACTTGTGTCACAAAGCGCATTTGCGTACCGACGTACTTGTGAAGCTTTTCCAGAAGGCGGTTAGATCACCGGGCGACAGAGTCGGTCTCCGTGTGCACAGACAGGGCTGCTGTTAACGTCGGTCTGTACAACGGAATTGTGCCGAAACTACGCCAACCGGCTGCGGAGGGAGACTCCTCCCCCTTCACTGGAGAACTGCGCTATAACAGCTTATCACAACGGTCACACATTGTGGTCACGGAGTACTCCACTAGTCGCCCCCGTCGACTTTCCTGAAGTACTCCACTAGCACGGACGCACCCCCGTTGACGTTCGCGATACAGAGGGCTTCATCAAATAACTTTGAGTGGAGCCAGAAGTTGGAGTACCAAACACTGACTCCAGGTACTCATCTGAGCGCCTCACTGTGAAAGTTATGTGCACCCCTGGCTATACACCTACTTAAAGTGAAAACCTCATAATATAATCATATTTTAGCATCTTTGGACTTAAAGTTGTGGTAGTGAGCTCCTTTGGAAAATGTTTCGTACACCTAATGCTGAATGTGTGTTTGTTTAAAATACACGTAAGGAAGCCTTTCTGAAAGGTAACTGAAAGCATTTTGACCTGAACCAATCGATCCTGGAAGATTAAGATGGTTTCAAAGTGTAATAACTATTGTTTTGAACATTGGAAGATTTATGAGAAAGGGTGGAACCACAGGCTAACATGAATGCTGGGTCCTTTACTAACCAAAGCCTGGTGTCACAAAATCAACATTTGCTCATTAGCATGTGTCAGATACAGATTTATGGAAATAAAAAGAGCAACCGAGTAAACGTCATCTCCTGATAGAGGCTGTGGCTGTCCGATATTAAGATTGCATACTTCTTTTATGCAGGTTTGAATGTGTTAACACTACTGAAGTGACAACCTTGGCAGGCGTACTTTGTGGAGCGGGCTGTTGATGGATCTTTGGGTAAATGGAGGGGCTGTTAAATGCTAATTAAAACAAAAAGTGAAAAATGTGCAGGCACTGGCAAAACAACTCCTTATAAAATAGGAAAATTAAATGAAATTGTCAATCAGACTTTGCAAAGTTGCAGTATGGCTGACATCTGTGAATTACAGTATCAAAAACAGTGGACTTTTTACAGTAGACTCTCCCAAGTCAAATGTGTTTGAATTGATACATTTTTTGTCTAATATTTTTGCCTATTATTGTGAAAAAGCCTCAGTTATTAGAACATACTGATTAAAAAGACTTACATTTGGAAGGACAGACACAGCCCACACAGTTAAAGTCCATATTTAGCCGTTTGTTAATTAGCACGTTTTTAAATGAATATGAATTAATAATCAAACTCTTCAATATTTTGAGAAACCAGGCTGATCGTGATCAATATCATTAAACACATATTTAGTTGGAGGAAAACATACTCTTTGTATGGCTCATATTCTGTGAAAGGGGACGATAATTAATAAATATAAAAATAATAAACAGATATGTACACATTTTCCACAATATGAACGATCATAATACTTTCAACATTTCTTCAAAATGCCATAGAAATTATTCTGTGTTTTTCCCGTAGCTCGGCACCTCGAGGGCGAGTTAGAAAACCAACATAACTTAAGAACGATAAATTATTGTACAAAAAAAAAATAGATTCCAACACCGTAGGCTTCATTCCTTTTTTTTGGATGCAAGTCCTGACACACAGACAGGAGTTTGTGTTTCTTGCAAAACGAGAACGAAGACGAAATCAATCGGATCTCATCCTAGATCTCTTCCTATATTGAAATACAGTGTCGCTTCCTTCCCTTGTGTTCAGGTCCGTGGTGGAGATAATGGAGGAAGGGAGAGAAGGGCAGTAAGAGCACTTTGAGCACAGCAATGCTGGGAGGAATGGGGGAGATAGGGGGGTGAGGAAAGAGAGAGAACTTCAGGGATGTTGACAGAGATGTTCGATGTATCGAGTGGCGGAAATAAAAGCGTTAAGGTGGCATAGATGACCGCTGAGGCCTACAGTAATCGTGTCAGTAAGTCCTTCAGCTTTAACCCGAAAAACAATCACTTACCTTGTCAGCTGAGTAAGGAAAAAAAGTCTCCCCAAAACGTGCACAGTGTGTAAATTCTGTCTGAAAATTCCCTTTCCATTTTTGGATTCCACTGTATTGTTCTGAATGCATGTCAGAGTGATCCGTGTTTTTAAAAAAGGTGGATAGGTGAAAGTGAACGGCCGGCAAAACACTCCTGCGTCCCGGTGAGTGAACTGAGCTGTGATTGGATGAATGGGGGTGACATCACCGGTCTGATTGGTGCCGTCAGGGGAAGAGTGGTGAGGTCAAAGGTCACAAACGGTGGTGGTCTGCACAGCTGCCCAACGTTCAGTCCGGGGAGCAGGTTTCTGTCAGTGATGCATCTTGGCCTGCGGGGAGGGGACAGAGACCCATTTGTTATTGTTCAAAGGTGGCTTTAATGCGTGGAAAGCAACTTCTAACACCTTTGAAACTACACATAAAACTTAAAACTGGCTCTCTTAACAGAACCGTGCATTATGCAACTATTGATATTAGGGCTGCCCATCTTTTTTTAAAATATTTATTATCATGTATACCACAAACACAATTGTTTGGGATCACATGTTAATTTGTCTAATGGTCCCATGAACTCATAAGTCAGTTGAAAAAAAAAAAACTCTTGACAGTTTAAGAATATTTTTGAGACGAATTAGCTTTCATTTCATTTCAAACCTTTATTTAACCGGATTGGTGCCATTGAGATCATAGATCTCTTTTTCAAGGGGGACCTGCAGCTTTGTTATAGTTCAAAGGTGGCTTTAATGTGAAAATACACTTGAAACTTTAAAAAACACATTTTACTAGCCTTTAAACTGGCTTTCTTAACGGACCTGTGCATTTTTGTATAATATATATCAGTGATGCAAACACAGGTATGGTGAAAAAAGAGAGAACTATTCGAAGCAGGAAAAAAACAGCGTAATATACCATCTGACAAAGGCCTGTGTTATAATGCTTCAATTAACTGGCTATTCTTTATAATATACTCAGATCAATAGGAGACAGAGATGTTAAGTTATAAATCAAGGGTTTTTATTATTATTTACAGCAGGGGTGGGGAACCTTTTTCCTTTCAATTTTTACAACATCCTCCGAGGGCCGTACAAATTATTGAACTCAACCTCTGCTTAAAAAAAATAAAATCACAGCCAATTAATTTGGCCTTTCTTTCATGCTGTGCAAAGAAAAAGCAACCTCTTGATCCAGATATCTTACCATGACTCGCGCATGCATTCATGTGCAGGGTGTGGCATGACCACCAAAACAGAAAGATATGGACACAAGATGTGTGCAAATGTATTTAGTATCCATGTGAACATGATTTAAGTGGGGGGGACCTAACCTCCTCTAGGGGGGTCTGGGGGCATGCTCCCCCGGGAAGATTTTTTTTTTAAATATTGAAGTTAAAAGCATCAATCTGGTGCACTTTCAGAGCAACATGAGGAGATCTATGGATACTCAACACCCATTTGAAACAGAACTGTAAGCAGATTTTTCTTTTTGGATATTTTACAAATCACTTATTTTTAACAACTTTTTTGTTACTGTCATATAGTATTTTATACCTGTTTTTCATTTAGTCTCTAATGTCTCATTATTAATTATAATGATCATATCAAGGTATGCCTTAACCTCACTGAGCTGAGGTTATTTGAGCCTCTCAGGAGAGAGCTCTCTTCCACCTGGTTGTAGAAAATCTCTTTAAATTCGTTAGCATAGCTAGCTAACCAGATGCTAATAACAACAAATCGCCACTGTGCTTAGAACTAAAGACACAGCCACGCAAACACTGCAGCATGTGTACGGCTCCTTATGGGTACTGCAATATTTGAAGAGCTGTAGCGGCGTTCCGGTGCTCTCCGTAAGCAGGTCTAGTCTACACTCCTTTCAGACGAGACATAACCAAGTGAAGACACGTTACGCTCGTGTTGTGTTCAAGAAACCTGTCCTTGGCCAGGAAAAACAGGCACTCGCTTGTTTAATTATTTTGCGATCTAGATTTCTTCTTCTTTTTTGAAGTGAGAAGTTGTCGACGGACTAACGGACGGACTGACGGACCCCCCCCCCCCCCCCCAAAACGAAAACTCTTCGGTTCTCCACGAATTACACAAGTCACCCAAAGCAGCGTTAAAAAAGCGGGAAGCGCCGAAAAGCGACTAATTTGCATCACTGATATATATATATGATCATATATACCAAAAATACATGATATTTGTTTGGGGGTAACTTCTAATGGTTCCCTGACTTTAGAAAGAGTTTGAAAAAACAACTCTTGACATTTTTCTAATATTTTACTAGAGGTAAAGAGAAAAATACATCCCTGATTGGGACTAAATGTGTCCTTTTGATTTCAGAATGTACAGAAAAGGAGTGATGATTTGGTTTTCAAAGAACTGACAATAATATATATCGATCTTTCTTTCTTTTCTTTTTTCATAGCCCTATATATTTTAAAACCTAGACTGCAGACATTTGAAAAACGCTAAGAATCTATGCTATCAGCTAAGTGCTAAAGTGAGATTTCCTTTATTGTCAAACTGTAAAAGTGTGTTTACTGTTGATTGTAGATCAGGGGTCGGCCACCATTGGCAAACTAGGAATAAGTGGAATAAGTGTGCAAAAATATTTAAATTGTATTTTCGGATCCTGAACGAGGCCGCCGCCAGAGCGCGTCTCCCCGTTACAGAAGGAAGCCGTGCACGCAACACAGCCCCGCTCTCTTTAACTCCAGGCGACTTGTTGCTGCTGCTGCTTTCCTCCGTGGTGAAGCGATCAGGGGTGAAGTGCTGCCGGAGCGCGCCCGCACTTCACAAATAGCAGTCCAAATGCCGCAGTGTTTGCGTGGCTGTGTCTTTAGTTGAAAGCCCAGAGGCGATCTGCTCATCTCTCATCGGAAATAATATGCTACACACGGGCGGACTGGCCGCCTGTTTGTTCTGGAGAATCACAGAACGGACGATCGTCATTATTATTATACCGTTTAAACCAATTATTTAAATTGGTTTAAACGGCATCTGACAGGTGAAAGGGGTACACACACTGCTTCCCCGCCCTCCTGTTGACAGTTCACGAGCAATGGCACTTCATATTAAAAAGCCAACCCCTGTTGTAGATCAATATCTGTATCGTCTATGTAACGGTGCTGTAAATATAGACTCTCCGTTGTCTCCAATACAAATCAGAACAGCTCATTTTTTAAATAGCATCATACATTCCACAAATACAATAGTTTGGGGTCACATGTTAACTTGTCTAATGGTCCCATGACTTCCAAAAAGAGTCATCAAAAAAAACTCTTGCCACTTTTCGAATATTTTTGAGAGAGAGAGAGAGAAAAATACATCACTGATTGTGACTAAATGTGCTCTTTTGCTTTCAGAATTGACATTTTTTATATACTTTTTTCCTAGACTGCGGACAGTTTAACAAACGCTAAGATTCTATGTTTGCAGCTGTTAATTTCTTTTTTCTGTTTATTGTAGATCAACATCTGTATCATCTATGTAACGGTGCTGTAAATATAGACTCTCCAATAGAATTCAGAGCCGCTCACACCACCTTCCTCTCCTAATGGTGTCAAATATAGATGTCCGCCCCCTACCTGTCTCGGGGACTCGGGCCCTGAGGCTAGAATTCCCACGCTGTCGCTCCCAAAGAGGCTCTCCATCCCCCCCGGTCTGCTCAGCTTGCTGGGCTTTGCTTTGAAGGAGCTGGGACTCCTCCTCTTCCTGCCCTCTGCCCCCCCGACATAAGGCAAGGGTCCGGAGGGGGGAGCAGGAGGGTGAGGGGGGGCGGAGGGTGACTCCCTGCTGGGGGAGTCGGGTACACTGCCTAGTTCACCACTGAAAAAAAAAAAAAGACCAGTGGGGAAACTGCCATTAATCAAATCTGCTGTAAAACCATCACAGCACGTTTTATATATATATATAAATATTTTAATATGAAAACTAAACACCTGTCGACACACAGCTGACACGTGTTTACACAGAGCTTTCCTTTGAATAAAACACCCTCATGGGCTTCCATACATACGGTTGGATTATGTAATTATATATAATTCACTTATTTGTATATATTGTCTTCATGTGGTCCCTCGAGGATTTAAATTTAACTTGAACCCGTAATTCTCTGCTAACTGAAATGTAAATTGTTTCACTTTGGGAGTTTGATAGGCAGGTCAAGCATAATGTAAAATGCCTTCTATTGTGTATAGAGAGGCGAAGTCCCTCCCTTTTTAGGGTGACTCCATGGGACCTTATTTCGGAAAAAGTATGTATTAAAGTAAATGGCGAGAGAAACGTTATCTTTCGATTCCGTTTGAATTGTGCCACGAATTACACATATGATGTTTGTGAATTGAAAAGATAATTTTGCAAGTCAAAAAAATTAAAATGTATCGTAAAACTTTTTTTTTTTTTTTTTTTTTTTTTTTGTGTGAAACCGCTCAATGAACTACATCTCCCGTCTCGCACCACACACCAAAGCGGCCGTCACGTTGGCATATTTCACTTCTTTCTTTCAGAATGAGGCGGAAAGTATTAAAAGAGGTGAAAATCACTCCAAGTCTGGGCATGTCGAGAGCTGTGCATACACACAAGGGGAGTTGGTCGGTTCCGTAAGAACCAGCATGCGGGACAGGGATTCTGGGATTTGTAGTCTTTCTAGTTGCATATTTTTCATAGTCTTATATTTCAACAGTTTTACGACAAACTGACTTTTTTGACATGGAAATTATTTTTTAAATTGACAAACATCCTATGTGTAATTCGTGGCACAATTCAAACGGGATCAAAAGATAATCTTTCTCTCTCCATTGACTTCAATACATACTTTTTCCGAAATAAGGTCCCATGGGGCGGAAGTAGACGGGCGTAACTTCACCTCTCTATATATTTATATTTTTCATTTGATATTAAACTCTATAGATATGTATCCTTCATGTACTGAATATATTGAATATTTTGCATATATATTTATGTTTACTGTTGTATTTGTATTCAATTCTATTTGCCTGTAATGCCTTATTTAGGCTGATGGGACGTAACAATGTCCCAAATTGGGATCAATAAAGTATATAATACATTCTTGCACTAATGTACATTTTCACAGATTTTGAAGTGACTGTTATTTTGTATATATTGATTGTTGTGCTTTTATTTATGTCTTAATGTATAAATGTGTCTCGTGACTGACATATTTTTATATATATATTTGTATTTTTGACTGTATTTCGATCTCTCTGTCTGTACACACAAACTGAAAGATTGAGAATAAAGTTGAATTTGAATTCTATGCTCATGCCAAGTGTTGCACCCACCTGCTGTGTGAGTTGTAGCTTTCCGACCCGTCGTCTCTGGAGAGCCAGTCCTCCCCTCCGCTCCACATCCCCCCCCGACCGAGTCCCTTCTTCCTGCCCGCTGCAGACGCCCCTGAACTTTGTAACGTTGGATGATGGCTGCTGCCGTTCCTCCTCAGATTATCCACAGTGGGGAAAAAAGAGGAGGCGTTTTTCCTCCTATTAGCTCCAGAGTCCTCCGTGTCTTTGGATGAGCGGGGGGGGGCAATATGCGTGCCGTTACGGGCTCTGACGGGAGCGACTCGGAGGTTGAGCGCTCCGACTGTGGACGCAGACGGAGGGATGTGGGAGAGGGGAGGAAGAGGGACGGAGGAGGGAGACGGCTGGGAAGAGACGGGGGAGGTACCGGAGGAGGAGAGGGAGAGGAGGCTCTCAGGAGTGGGAGGCACCTTCCTGAAACTGGAGGAGGACACACCAATGAAGCCGAGCATTCACAACGTAAATAATAAGGTCATGAGACTTAGATCCTAAAGCTTCATCAATGTGTGGGATTTTATTTAATGTATGATTTCTGTTTTATGCATTTCCAAAGCTAATCACGCATCTTTGTATCATGATTCCTTTACAAACACATGCTTGTACACCTAGTAACTTTTTCCTTTTTGTATCTGTGTTGGTCTTTCTGATGCCCTTTAACTGGCTTTTTAAAATTTCATTTACAAAAAACACTCCACAGTAGGGCTGCACGATATTGAAAAAAACTGACGTTGCGATATTCTTTTCCCCTGCGATATATATTGCGTTTTTTTTAACTATATTTAAACGGATGAAGGATTTTAGTCACGGACGTCTGGATCTTAACTGGTTGATTCATCATACCTTGAGTCATGATCTAACATGTCATGATAATGCAGGTTGCTTCCCCTCAAATAAGGGGGTTCATCTGTGAATGAAGAAGAGAAGAACCTTTTTGTATCCAAAATAGTTCCAGATGTTGCTTTTCTTTTTGGAAGTAAATCTTCATTCTCGCCGGTATTGTCCTCCTGTGCCTCGCTCATCTTTTACCGTTGTTTTGATGGTCTGCAAAATAGAGGGGCGGGGCCTGCTGTGATCTGATCAAGAATGATTGTGATTGGTGGTTTGCTGTGCAGAGCCTGCATGTCACTCACTCAAGTACCCCTGACATGAGAGCTGCACAAGTTTTCCTTTTGTAGCAAGCAGCAAATAAATTGTAACATGACGTGTTTGAGTTAATTTGCCTACTTAATATCACACGTCCTAAAAAAAAATATTACGAAAAAAAATATATATATAAAAAAAAAAGATTAATAAAATCGCACGTCCCAGGGATTTGAATATTGCCATGGCACGATATATCGTTCAGCCCTACTGCACAGAACATGTTAATTGTTTTTTTTACCTTCTTATAAAAAGTTATCTTACACAATATTTATATTTGGTAAATAAGACAAATCCAGGCAGAGCGATAACCAATAACAATAGAACTGTTGTCAACATGTTTTGTTAATCCTCCCAAACTAAGTAAAGCTGAATAACCAAAGCAAGCACCGTCAGCATAGCATAAATATATATGGATCGGATTTGAGTATTTCCAACATGTAAAAAATATAAAGTAAGAAAACAAAACAGGAATACGATCATTAATATCCAAAAGTTTAAATTCAGGCAACACCATTTTTCTAATGAGTAAAAATGTATAAATCATGGCCTCGATATATTTTCTGCGTTGAGCTCCGCCCTGACTCAATATCAAATCTCTGAACAATCGATATTAACGTTCCTGTAACGCTCACCTCCACATATGTGCGTTGAGGTGTTTCTCCACGCTATTCTGCAGCGCCAGCCTCATGCGGTCCCATCGCCTGTCGAACACGTAGTGACCCCGTCCCATGAGCCTGCTGCTGAACACGCAGTACTGCAGGGAGACAGAGAGGGAGGGTATTAGGATGGGTAAGAAGCGGGGAAGATAAGAGCATGCAGAGAAAAACAGGGAGTAGAGAGGAAGAGGAAGGAATGAAGAGGTGGGTAGAAGGAAGCGAAAAAGAACAGATGACCAAGAGAGGCGGTGGAAAGATACTAAATGAAGACTTATAACACGTGAGTCACCCGCGGGGCATGTTCTAAAAATAGCTCGCCAAGCAAATCCAAAATGTAAAAAATACACAAAACAAAAAAGGAAATGTAACTAAAGGAATCTACCCTATGCATAAACGAAACCTCCATCCCAGCGAACTCTATCTACTTACTACAACTCTATCTATCAACACCCCTCCTCCCCCCACCCCACAATGAATATCGACCAATCACGTTCTTGCTTGATTTGCGGGACCAGCGTTGAAGTCGGGAAGAAAAGCAATGTGGAGCGGCACCGCATGGCGTAATTTTCACTGGGGACAGGGGGGACATGTCCTCATTACATGTTAGACGCTTTTATCCAAAGAGACTTACATACTCAATACTGTGGACAATCCCCACAGGAGACATTTGGGGTGAAGTGTCTCAGGGACACAACGACATGCTGACTGCAGTGGGTTTTGAACCTGTGCTCCCCTGATCCCAACACCAACGCACAACCCACATACCTCCTCATGTCCCCCCCCACTTTTCAAAATCCCGTTTGTGTCCCCCCACTTTACAAATATGTTTATTATAATTTTTTAACGCAAGCCGTCATCGCCACGGAGGAGCACACAGCCTCTGTGAGCGAGCGAGCGAGACAGAGAGAGACAGAGATCGAGGCCGTTTCTCAATCTCGAGGAAACTGGCTTCCAAGCCAATATTTCAAGGATGCTACGTCATCGAGTGCCGCCGAAGGACTGTTCCAATCTCCAGCATACTTGGAATTCCACAGAGGCCGCGTCCTTGGTTTCGGGGTAATTTCGAGGCTGCACATGGGTAGACTTTGCGTCCTTCAAATCCCCACAATGCTTTGCGCACAGACCAATTTCCCCAAATCTGTGGAGTAAAATGTAAGGCGGGGCCTCTCATATGACGCACACCTGCACACTTGCTAGCCTGTTCCACTCTTCGTTTTCCGAATGCCAGAAAGGATTCTTGCCTCGCTTCTGAAGGAAGTGACTCGGAAGACATGTGCTACCAAGCAAGCATCCTCGCGATTGAGAAACGGCCAGAGACAGAGAGAGAGAGAGAGAGAGAGAGAGAGAGAGAGAGAGAGAGAGAGAGAGAGAGAGAGAGAAA
Source organism: Notothenia rossii (assembly GCF_949606895.1). Classification (NCBI taxonomy): domain Eukaryota; kingdom Metazoa; phylum Chordata; class Actinopteri; order Perciformes; family Nototheniidae; genus Notothenia; species Notothenia rossii. Next base: position 59,037,986 of record NC_136908.1, on the reverse strand, counting down.
GAGAGAGAAAGAGAGAGAGACAGACACACCTTCATCTATTTAATGTGTTGTAAAAAAATAAATCAAGAAATCATTCCAATTTGTAGGCTACTATGGGACAGTAAAAAAAAACAGTTTAAAAGGGGAGTGATTATTAAAATATGCATAAATAGAAAGAAAGAATACTAACTAGGTAACATAAGATAAGTTGAAAATATTTGTTATTGGTTGTGATCATATTCTAAAGATGTTTGGATCATTGAAAAGTATACAGCTCCCTTTCATCTGAGTGTTGAGAGCTGTATCCATACATTCATTTTGTGCTCAAAGTGCACCAGATTGATGCATTTCACTTCAACATTTAAACAAAACTCATCCAGGGGGTGCATGCCCCCGGACCCCCCGAGAGGATGTGAGGACCCCCCCCCCAAAATAAAGCAGGTTAAAATAATTAAATTGAATACATGTTCTTTTAGTAAACACTGAAAACGGGTCCCACAGATCCAAACAGCACACAAAGGTTAAAGGTAGCATATCATAATGTTAAAATGTGCTAAATATATGCACTGCAAAAAAAAAAAAAAAAAAGGAGTAAAAGTAGCCCCCGACTTGTTTTATTTTTTGAAAGTAGCACTGATCCTAAAAAAGGTTGGAGACCCCTGCTCTACACCAATACACTTAACACATGCCATCTACTCATCAGGACAATATGACAGAATCACTGAATCTTTAAAGGGGCCCTATTCTGCTCCTATCAGGTTCATATCAGTATTTAGTGTCTCTACTGTGACATGTCTCCATGCTTTAATGTTCAAAAAGCTCTTAATTCTTCACTGCAGCACCTCTTTTCACCCTCTGTCTGAAACCAGAGGCCTAGTCTGCTCTGATTGGTTAGCTGGACGGTTGTGATTGGACAACCGCTTTGAGATATCCTCACGTACAATCTGACAGCAAGGAGAGCAAGGAACTTGAATGTGAATTACTTTAAAATATTTTATGAATTGTAAGATGTCCTCAGGTGCTTTGAAAGGCGCCTCTAAATAGAATGAATTCATATTATCATTATTATTATCATCAGTATCAGCGTTTTGCTTATAAAAACTAAAAAAAGTCACATTACCATCATGGCCGCTTTTTAAACTGCTCAACCAAAATAGCGTACAAACGTTGATAAAAGCAAAAACATGGGCCTGAAAACGACAAAAGTATAGCAGACTGTGGGGTAATAATTGTAGACATTGCCGACAATTAAGATATTTAATGCCCCAATGTTATTGACTATAACCATGTGTGTTGGTGCAGCATTAGGAGTGATATTATTTACCCGTAAAGGCTGTGGGTGGCGATGGGAGGAGTGAGAGGCAGATCTGTCTCCGTCCTCTGGGGTCTCCGCGTCACCCTCATCACTCGAGAGACGCCCGCCGTCCCTGAGGGGGGACGTCTGTGGGGGGGGGGGGCGGTGGCAGAGGGCTGGAGGTGGAGCCTGGGACCCTAGGGGGGAACATGTGAGAATAAATATGGTTATTATCGTATCGTATGGGGGAGATAATTGAGGGGGAGACCGAGGAAAAAGGAAAAGAGAGCAATTTTATAATAAGGGTGGAGAAGCAAACATTTAATTGGAAGGAAGTGAAAGACAAGAAATTGTTGGATGCAAACTGAAAAAGTGATTTGGCAGAAAAGAGTTTGAGTGAAAAAAGGAAAAGAAATAAACACTAATGAACTAACAGTGTGTTAAAGATCCCATGTCATGCTTTTCTGGCTATTACCCGTCACAAACCCTGTAGGGCAGTGGTCTCCAACCAGTCGATCGCGATCGACCGGTCGTGTGGTGCGGGTAGATGGCGGACCGTTAAAAAAAAAAGTAACAAAAGAAAAAAAAAATTACATAATGTTTGAAAAATACGTTTTTAGATGTAAACCTATCATCCACCACCTCGTTAGCAGGTGCCACTTGATTGACGTATATTTGAGACACCTCAATAATATAATACATTAACCGTGCTTTACGTGAACCTCATCATGACACAAGAGAGGACGGCAGGACTGCAATTTCCCGTGTTCAGTGAATGCAACAGAGGCAAGACACCAGACCAATCAGAGGATGCATGCATGGAAATACACGTGTGCTTGTGTCCTTCAAGCTCGGCTCTGTGTGTATGTGGCAATAGCGCATTTAGTGAGAGAGAGAGAGAGAGAGAGGGAGAGAGGGAGAGAGGGACCGGTGCTAGCGGGGACCGTGATGTTAGCATCTGGTTAGCTAGCTGCACTAACGGACATAAGGAGCTGTTTCCACAACAAGCTGGAGGAGAGTCTTCCCCTCTCAGACTGAGAGGCTCAGGTGAGCTAAAGGACTCTGAGTGTTTAGATAGTTCACTTTATTCCAAGTTATCTCAAACGGTTTGGTCACAAATTATTCAAAAGATTATTTCCTTGGCACACCTTCATATGATCATTATAGTTATACAAACAATAAGAGAATAAATGAAAAACAGGTATGAAATACTATATGGCAGTAAAACAAGAATACAGTTTAAAATGGGAGTGATTTGTAAAATATCCATAAAGAAAAAGAAAATCTGTTTACGTTGTGTTTCATCTGGATGTTGAGAGATGTATCCATAGTTCATGTTGCTCTCAAAGTGAACCAGATTGATGCTTTCAACTTCAATATTTAAAAAAAAATCTTCCCGGGGGAGCATCCCCCCGGACCCCCCTAGAGGAGGTGAAGACCCCCCTAGAGGAGGTGCTGAAATATGAGCGCCGATGCTAGGGTGCGCCAGCCAGGTTTTTTTCTTCAAATAATAATAAGTGACCCTTTTTCATTTTTGATTGTTTGTTATGTGGATTTGTATCATTTGTGTTAATGGCATAGGCGACACAGGCGATCGCCTAGGGCGCCAGACCTGGAGGGTGCTGCGCTGGTAGCTCTGGGAGGGAAAACAATTTTTTGACCGTTGGCGCTCATCCAAATGTTCGGCCTTGATGTAACAACATTCATAATTAAGTAAATGTAACACCCTTTTCATCCCGGTTACACGTTTAATTTGCCCTGTACGGTGGGCGCTGTAAGTGATGAAAGTGGGGGATGTTGGCTTATCAGGCGCCCGCAGCTCACAGCCAAAGTGCGAGCGTGGTAGCGAGAGAGCGAGCAAGGGAGAGAGAGAGAGAGAGAGAGGGCGCACCGGTACCGGCGCTGTTGTTATTAGAATCTGGTGCTAGCTGCGCTAACGGATATAAGAAGAAGATGTTTCTACAACCAGGGTGGAGGAGAGCTCTCCTGTCAGACTGAGAGGCTCAGTGAGGTAAAGGACTCTGAGTGTTTAGATAGTTAATTTTAGTCTAAGTTATCTCAGTGGGTCTCAAACGTTTTTACCACAAATTATGTAAACATATTTCCAAGGCACTCCTTTATAATTATTAGGATAAATAAAAACAGGTTTGAAATCATTCCAATGTATACTATAGGACAGTAAACCAAAAATATCGTTTAAATTTGGAGAGATACAAAAATATGCATAAATGAATGTTAACTAGGTAAAATAAGATATGAATGAACAACAAAAATAAAATAAGCTACATTTATTTGTTATTGGCTATGGTAGGTTATTGGTTATGTTCATATACTTATTTGATTATTAAAATGTAAACCGATCTTTTTCATATGGGCGTTTTAGAGTTGTGCCCCCTAGATCAGGTCTCTAGTAAGTGTGTGCTCAAAGTGCGCCAGATTGAAGCATTTTACTGTAAAATGTAAAAAAAAAAATCTTGACCCCCCTAGAGGATGTGACGTCCACCCCCCAATTCAAACATGTTCATACAATACTGAATACATTTGAAGCCATTTTGACGTCTATTACCTATGTCAATACGTTTCTGTTTTTGCAGTGTATTTGTCTTTTGTAGAGATTTTTCATTTATTCTTTATATATAAAATCTCGCCTAAAATCTCGCCGAGGGCAGCAAATTGTCTAGAACCGGCCCTGGTACTAGGCCTCAAGAGCCTTTCTTGTGCTGACACATAGAAACAAGTTGGCGGGGCGCACTTCGCACACACTAAACAATTCCACGCACATTATGCTGGGCCCACGTGCCTTAGCACCGCTGCTATGAATCCATCCTATGGGAAACACTGAACGCCATTGTAAAACATAATCACTGATGTTCCGCTGTAACGGTGGTGGACTCATCAGAACAGAGTGGGTGAGCTGACCAATCAGAGCAGGAGCTCCAACAAGCCGTTTAGGACAGAGAGTGAATACACATACTATACAGAGACGCTGTATGAGAAACCAATGTGAGTTTGGAACATTGAACAATGTAAATCTATTCTAGTAGACCTCAACAATGCAATTATGATCTGTAGAAATGGCCATGACACGGGACCTTTAAAGTCATTCTTCAATCTTTTCTGCAGTGATCAAATGAACTTCCTCTTCTTCATGTTATGTGTAGAGAAAGAGGAAATGAGTTTCTTGTCACACTTTCACATGAGAAGATAATATTGTTGTTTTTCTCACACTGTTGTTTACAGCATCCCCTGGTGGGAAGAAACTAACTGACTAGGATTTCACATTTCAGGCCCAGTACAATTCCAGCAGTGATGTGAAAAAGGAAATCAAAGTCATATTTGAGTAGGATATATTAAATAACTGTCAGCTAAAACGTAAATAAAACGTAATAAATAATAAGGTAATGAGACTTTTCTTTAAAAGTACAGATTACATTAAAAAGTTGTCTTAAAGAACGTAAAGATTAATAAAAATACATCAGTTGGAAAACAAGAAAATGGTTCAACTGGATGCAACTGTAATAAATATTTAAAAGGAAGCAAATAATAGGCTTAGTTTTTTTAATTATAAGCAACTAAATATCTAAATGTGGAATTTAGTTACAAATATATCTGAAGTTTAGCGTCAACTACAGTTTCAGCTCGGAAATATTTTACTTTGTAAGCATGTTTTTTGATTTGATGTCTACACGTGCATGTGTGTGAACATCGTACCTGGGTATGTGTGCGTTAGCCAGCCGCAGCTTCAGCATGGACAGCGTGCGTCCGTTAGTGCAGTGCGGCCTGCTGGGAGATGCGGTGTCCTGTGGCGTGACGCTTCCTTCCTTCCTTCCCTGCGATGCGTCCTTCTCCTTCGCTCCCTGGGTAAGCTTGGCCCGCCCCTTGTGTTCGGCCAGCAGGACGTCAAAGTGTTTCCCTCGGCCTGAGACGGCTCTGCGGTGCGTGAGGGAGTGAGTCTGTGGACACACACACACAGGTTCTTTTCATACCTGGTGTTTAATAAACACTGACAACAGATTTCACCTTATTTCCACGGAGACTTTGGTAATGAAAGAAACTGATCTGAGGGGCTCGTATCATGGCTCTTTCCATAATCTCCTCACCATGCTGTTGCCCATGTCACACAGGACTAGCTCGGGTAAATACGGTCGGTGCGTGGCGAGCCTGTCCGCCCTTCCAACTAATTTGGAAAGCAACCAGCTAACAAACATTTGGTTTTCCAGCGGTGCTCCGAAGGACGTGTGTGTGGACGGTGACATACTGGTTTAAACGGGTAGTTTCTTTGCTTTTGGAAGACATTTGTGTTCCTGTACTCACTCTAAGATAATATTGAGGCGTCTTGAAATGACCTAACAAGTGCATCTAATACCTTCAGAAATATTCCAAATAACAATCTTTGATTCATTTAGCAGCTGCTCGGGAGAAATATACCTTTAAAAACACATTTAATCTGAGATCAAACGGTAACAGGTGTTTTTTTTGTGCTGTCAATCGATCATGATTAATCAGTTACTAGTGTTTGATAGTTTTTAGGGGAGAGATAAAACAAATACACGTGTGATCTTGTAATAAAGACATAACATGAAATCTGAATTCTTGGTATGAAGTCTGACACTCTGAAAGATGAAGCCCAGAAGCTTCTTAAAAAGGGAAACTTCTATATTTTTCACCTGGACCGTATTTTCCATTTTGCCTGCTACGGTCTCTTTCGCTTAATAATGGACCTATAATTCAAAAATGTACATAAACTACTTGGATATTATTTGAGATTACATTCGTGAATAAGGGAAAAAAGACAAATCGACCAAAAAATAAGATACTCTCTGAGATTAAAGAAGTACATTTAGGGAAAAAACTCAAATTAGCAAAAAAACATTTTCTTACTGTTTTTTTTTAATTGCAAATACATCTGATTAATCCCAGAGATATGAGACATTTGTATTTGTCTCCATTTGACACAAAACACAGGAAATGATAGTCCCGGTTGAACCAACGTTTCCTTTTAAGACAGATTTAAGACCCTCCTAGCCTCATAGGAGTAACTCCCTAATCTAAAATCATTTGTAAGAGCAGTTAAACTTACAATCCTTTTGGGGAACACCACTTAAGCTTTGGAAGGTTCATAAAATATATCAAACGATCATGTCAACATAAAGACTCTTTTGGGAAATAGGTCCCTTTCGTTGAATTGTGATCTAAGTGTAAATAAAGACGGCAACGATAAAATACAAACAACAATTAAGAAAACGTGATTATTCTCAGCAGCCACTCTGAGAGAAGATATCCTCACACTACCCCGACACACCTCTAATGACTTAATAACCCGTTTAAAGTGATTAGTCGAGCTTGCTTGCTCGCTAGGAGTAATTAAAAGGGCCGTAAAAAGAGTGTTTTATAGCTGGAAGATGTTGTAGCCTCATCCGACATCTATAATTAACACATCAGGGGGAGTGTGGGCCCTGTTAGGCCTCAGCACCCTGAATTAACTGAGACACTGACAGGGTCATATCTGTGTGTGTGTGTGTGTGTGGGGGGGGGGGGGGTCCAAATGGAGAAGGGATGATAGTAGACCCTTTAATATTTTTACCGTCATAAATAAACAAAGCTTTTTTCCTGGTCACATGGTCTTAGACAGGAAGCAGTCAGAAATGTGTATTTATAGTAGTGTTGCACCGATACTTGAAAGGGACCGCGATGCCCTGCCGTTAAAAACGTTACGATTCCTCCGTTTCATTTGTATCGGTACTTTAAGGATGACGGGGTGAAAGTACTCTGGTGAGAAAGCGCAGTTTTAATAAGAGCCGTGTGTGTTCAGCGCTCTGCTTCCACTCCCTGCACTGCAGCCGTGCCTGCAGTCCCTCCCCTCTCAAGCACGCTCTAAGCCCCTCCCCTCTCAAGCACGCTCTAAGCCCCTCCCCTCTCTCGTGCACGCGCTAGCTGCGAGAGCATGTGAGAAAGCGAGAAGCATGGCTGCACGGCTTGTTGACAAAAAAAACTCCAGAAGCGAAAAACAAAAAGTAGTTTATAGATGATGCTTAATTGTATTTAATACAAATTCTAGTCGTTTATTTTATTTATTGTTCTCATTGTTTAAAAGTTTGTGTTATGGTTCTGGTGTGAAATAAAGCACAATAATTACATTTAAGACTGTTTCCCTTTTTTTTTTTTTTTTTTTCGAAAAAGAATCGGAATTCTTGACTTGGTATCGAAACCAAAATGTTGGTATCGTGACAACACTAATGTGTATATATGTGTGTGCGTGTGTGTTACCTTGCAGGTGAGAGACCGGGTGCAGGGTCGCTTAGTCTCAGGATCCTGGACTCCACAGTGTTTGTTAGGATCAAAAACTCTGCCTGTAAAACACACACACATCATTTCATTTGAATGTTACTAACATTTATTTTGTCTTCTGAATATATATTTTTTAAGTATCTTAGGAAAACTGTTGAACTGAATATAAAAGACAGGAAAACGGATTGTAGTTGTCCGTGCTTCCTCTGTTGCCCTCAAGCCTCTCAGGTTCGGGCAAACTTTGAATACAGGCCAAAAAAAACCTGAAGAACTTGACAATCTTAAAATATTATTTAAGTGACGATATTATTCAATTATTGCAGGTAAAAAACGACACGAAAAAACGTTGACTGTCTGATTAAGCAGCGAATCTACATATTGCGATGCAGCAGATGGCAGGATGCACCTTGAAAAGACGTTTGCATTCGGCAATAAGGAAGAACACAAGCTGAGACAACATCAGAGGATAACAAATCAACATGTTTGCAATTCTAATATATTATCTGATATGTGATTAACTTAAAAAAACATTTGAAATTCGATGTTTTTGTTGTTAACATATTGATACCAGAAAGGCTGGGATAGGTCAGAGCTTAGGCGTATACAATCATCCATCTTTGCTCACTACTTCCTCAAGTGTGCATAAACTACAGGTTATGAGCGTCTTTAGAAAATTGAAACATTGTGAAATGATCATTTATCTGGTAAAAGAAGCAGGTCATTACAGGAACAAGCTAAACAAATACCATGTCTTTACTAAAAGCCATCATTGAGTCATTTCTTGTCTCCCTCTTTCCAGAATCAAATCACATGATCTGGCAGTAGGAGCCTCACTGTACCGAGTGCTTCAATTAGTCTCTCCTGAAAAATTTGTCAATAAGACCTTCCTTTTTGATAAAGCTTATAGTTAGGGCTGATTAGATTCAGCCCCTGGTTTTGCTGCTATAGGCTTAGACTGTCGGGGGACACCTTACTTCTTCCTGTCTGACTCCCATCAACTACTTCCCTGATGGCTCCCACAGGATTGTTGACATCCTCATGGATTCATCTTCTTATTATAGACACAAGCATTTCCAAACATTTGGTCTACCTATGTTGTAAATGTATTATCTCTTCGATTTACACACGGCATCTATTGCACGTCTGTCCGTCCTGGGAGAGGGATCCCTCCTCTGTTGCTCTCCCTGAGGTTTCTCCCATGTCCCCCTTTAAACTGTGGGGTTTCTCTCTGGAAGTTTTTCCTTGTACGACGTGAAGGTCTAAGGACAGAGGGTGTCGTATTGTCATACTGATATTCTGTACAAACTGTGAAGACCACTGAGACAAATGTAACACATGAGATATTGGTCTATATAAAGAAACATTGATTGATTGATTGATTGAATTCACATTTTCATTTGTTTATTCAAATGATCTAAGACTTTTTCCTAGTCCTAGTCTCTGTGATTTTAATTGTCGTTTTCTACCGCAAATTCAAACAGACTAGAGCCAGTGAAAAACGACCCTGTAGGAAATCCTTGGCCTCCAGTTTTGCTGCTTTCTCAAAAAACGCTCATCCAAACAACTTCACACTGAGATTCTTGGAGTCGTCAGCAATGCACCCGCAGAGTGTTCAGTGGACCAGATGATCGCTTACGGATAAAACTGAAGGACATAGATCCATATTTATTCAGAGACACTCTTTGCTTTTTAGTGTGAAGTGCACAGAACCCGCAAGCTGTGACGAACGGTTTGTGACAGGACGTACTGGCAGCCGGACAGGAGTCAACAGTGACGGACAGACACAGGAAGCTCTTTAATGTCTACCACCTAAAAAACATTGCCAGAATCCGGCCTTCACTCTCTGACTCTGTGGCAGAAACTCTCGTACACGCCTTCATCACATCCCGTCTGGACTATTGCAATGGAGTCCTGTCCGGGGTTCCCAGCAAAACCCTGGACAGGCTCCAATACGACCAGAACTCTGCAGCCAGGCTTCTCACCCGCACCAAGCCATGGCACCATATCACCCCCACCCTCATCCACCTCCACTGGCTGCCAATCAAGTCCCGGATTCAGTACGTACACAAGTCCCTCCATACCCTCGCCCCCCAGTACTTATCGGACCTCCTCCATCCCTACACCCCTTCTCGGAGTCTGCGGTCCTCAGACACGGGCCTGCTCACCATCCCCCGCTCTCGCCTCCGAACTGTTGCTGACAGGGCGTTCAGTGTTGCGGCCCCCACCCTCTGGAATGCAATCCCTGCCGAGATCCGTAATGCTGCCTCCCTGGACATCTTCAAATCATCATTAAAAACACACCTGTTCACCCTGGCCTTCGGGCCCTAGCCCTTTTCTGGTCCCCCGGCTTCCTTTATTTATTTTGTTGGTTTGCCCGTTGATTGTTTTGTTTGTCCACCATGTACAGCAACCTTGGGTCCCTTAAAAGGCGCTATATAAATATAATTTATTATTATTATTATTATTAATATTAATGAACAGAAAACGCACTTTGATGATGAAATGTAGCCCTTAACTTTAGGACTGTTGTCAGTTTAACGCAAACTTCTCTGGTGTTTATTGACTCTTTCTAAGACAAATGAAGCTCAGCGTAAGTTCAACCAGGAAGACCGTCTATTCACTATTCCTACGTAACTACTCTCTCTCCTCTCAATAAGTGATCGGGGGCGTCACTCTCCAGCTTAACCAATCACGTCGCTCTATTTCCAAGAGCCTATCATAGCGCTCTGCCAAACCTTTTAAGTCTGCTCTCCCCCCTCTGTCAGCTGTCATTTCAGGTGACTCGACACAACCCTCCTCCAGCCCTTTTCACCACCTGTCCCTCTGAATCCAGGGTCAAGCTAAGCCCCTCCCCTTCAGACCGAACCCAACCATCTATTCACCACCATCAGGTTCTAGACCCCGGGGGGTTTCATCGGATCGGTTCTACCCTCCCGAATGATACTTCCTGCACAACGGGGCCTAATCGCCAAAATCACCATTACATTCATTTGTGTATCTCAATACAATAAATATATATTCTTACATCAAAACCGTCTCTCCTGATTGGAAAATGTTTAGAAAATCCTCAGAGGTTACAGAAGTCAAAGTAAGATTATTATGGAACATTCTTACAATGGATTTTCTCAGTCATGAACACTATTTTCTGCCAAAGTTAAAGATGGAGTTTTGGTTATTTCCCAAAATAGATTGTGATCCATGTGCAGGATTCAGTGGATTGTCTGTCAATCAAATCTGATCAAAACTAAACCGCACTGTGATATGTAAGGCAGGTCAAAGTTGATCCATGAAGTAGCTTCACACAGTGTTTACAACCAACTCATTTTGAACATGTTTGAACCAAATCATTGATTAAAGGGGGCCATATTTTGCTTTTTGGAGTTTTCCCTTTCCTGAAGTTTGGGTTTTTGTGCATGTAAATGGTCTTCAATGGCTAAAATCCTAAAGTTCCCTAGAGGGAGTTTCTCTCCCACACAAAGGTACACAATATGAACCTGAAAATGAGGATAATAGCCGCGTTCACACCGCAGTACTTTTCCCACTTTAGTTCCGATATAGTTCCGAAATGTCGCATTCACACCAAAAAGAGCTAGAACTAAAATTAGTTCATGAGAACCTTTTTACCCCCTTTTCCGTCTCTGCTAGAGAGCAGGGACTTTCGTGGGAGAAAAAGGTTCCTGTGTCTGATTGGCTGGGCGGAATGCAAACCATGGCCCGTAAAACTCCCAAAAAGTGTTGTGAAGCCGCCATTTTATTATCCTCGCATTAGCATTATTAGCATTAGCATTAGCCCCGCGCACAAACGCAGAAAGACTAACTTATGGCAACACAAAAGAAAACATGGGAGCGGTAGAGATGAGGAGGTGTCGGCGTTCTGGCGATTTACTCGGAAGGTCCCTAACTCCGGGGACTTCCGGGGTCTTCCGGCCGGGGACTTCGGGGGGAAGTATATGCCGTGAAATTGTTTGCGGCCTGCCAGTAAACCCAAAGCAGAAGAAGAAGAAGTGACGTCAGCGGCTTCATTTGCCTAATCCACCCCCAGGGACTTATTCCGGTGTGAACGCGATCTGTACTTAGTTCATCAGAACTAAAGAGTTCTGATGAGCTATGTTCTCATGAACCTTTGTGGGAAAAGTACTGCGGTGTGAAAGCGCCTAATATGTCCTCTTTAAAACACGTTGATTGTTTCAATTGACTTTTTAGTCCTTTTTTTTCAGCAGTGAAGATATCGTACAAATAGCTGAATACAAGAGTGACAGAATCAAAATACAAAACGAAATTAAAGCATTAAAAGCTTCTAAATGAACTTCAATTTTAATATCACTACAATTAATATCACTATGTTGTTTTGTGAGTTTTTTATGCTGATACCAACAGTATCAGCATAAAACTTAATAAATAATAAGGTAATGAGACTTTTCTTTGAAAGTACAGATTACATTCAAAAGTTGTCTTAAAGAACGTAAAGATTAATAAAAATACATCAGTTGGAAAACAAGAAAATGGTTCAACTTGATGTAACTGTAATAAATATTTAAAAGGAAGCAAATAATAGGCGTAGTTTCTTTAATTATAAGCAACTAAATATCTAAATGTGGAATTTAGTTACAAATATATCTGTTTACAGTTCTGTCAGATTATTTAATACGATTTGTTAAAACACTGTTGTTTCTTTTGATGTGAAATATTATGTATTTAATTTAAATGAAAAGAAATGTTAGTTTTGTTCACAATTTGTTTAGTTAGCTTACCTTATTTTTTCTCTCCAAAAGAAACGTTAAAAGATCGGACCGATAAGCGGTATCGATAAAAGTAGTAGTACCGTTAAAACCTTAACGATACCCCTCCCTAGTCATACTGATATTCTGTACAAACTGTGAAGACCACTGAGACAAATGTAACATTTGTGATATTGGGCTATATAAAGAAACATAGATTGATTGATTGATTGATTGATTGATTGATTGATTGAATTCACATTTTCCTTTGTTTATTCAAATGATCTAAGACTTTTTCCTAGTCCTAGTGATTTTAATTGTCGTTTTCCACCGCAAATTCAAACAGACTAGAGCCAGTGAAAAACGACCCTGTAGGAAATCCTTGGCCTCCGGTTTTGCTGCTTACAGCTTTCTCATAACCGCTCATCCAAACAACTTCACACTGAGATTCTTGGAGTCGTCAGCAATGCACCCGCAGAGTGTTCAGTGGACCAGATGATCGCTTACAGACAAAACTGAAGGACATAGATACATATTTACTCAGAGACACTCTTTGCTTTTTAGTGTGAAGTGCACAGAACCCGCAAGCTGTGACGAACGGTTTGTGACAGGACGTACTGGCAGCCGGACAGGAGTCAACAGTGACGGACAGACACAGGAAGCTCTTTAATGTCTACCACCTAAAAAACAGAGCCAGAATCCGGCCTTCACTCTCTGACTCTGTGGCAGAAACTCTTGTACACACCTTCATCACATCCCGTCTGGACTATTGCAATGGAGTCCTGTCCGGGGTTCCCAGCAAAACCCTGGATAGGCTCCAATACGTCCAGAACTCTGCCGCCTGGCTTCTCACCCACACCAGGCAATAGCACCATATCACCCCCACCCTCATACACCTCCACTGGCTGCCGGTCAAGTCCCGGATTCAATACAAAACACTCCTCCTCACCTACAAGTCCCTTCATACCCTCGCCCCCCAGAACTTATCGGACCTCCTCCATCCCTTCACCCCTTCTTGGAGTCTGCGGTCCTCAGACACGGGCCTGCTCTCCATCCCCCGCTCTCGCCTCCGAACTGTTGGTGACAGGGCTTTCAGTGTTGCGGCCCCCACCCTCTGGAATGCAATCCCTGCCGAGATCCGTAATGCTGCCTCCCTGGACATCTTCAAATCATCATTAAAAACACACCTGTTCACCCAGGCCTTCGGGCCCTAGCCCTTTTCTGGTCCCCCGGCTTCCTTTATTTATTTTGTTGGTTTGCCCGTTGATTGTTTTGTTTGTCCACCATGTACAGCAACCTTGGGTCCCTTGAAAGGCGCTATATAAATATCATTTATTATTATTATTATTATTATTATTATTAATGAACAGAAAACGCACTTTGATGATGAAATGTAGCCCTTAACTTTAGGACTGTTGTCAGTTTAAAGCAAACTTCTCTGGTGTTTATTGACTCTTTCTAAGACAAATGAAGCTCAGCGTAAGTTCAACCAGGAAGACCGTCTATTCACTATTCCTACGTAACTACTCTCTCTCCTCTCAATAAGTGATCGGGGGCGTCACTCTCCAGCTTAACCAATCACGTCGCTCTATTCCCAAGAGCCTATCATAGTGCTCTGCCAAACCTTTTAAGTCTGCTCTCCCCTCTGTCAGCTGTCATTTCAGGTGACTTGACGCAACCCTCCTCCAGCCCTTTTCCCCACCTGTCCCTCTGAATCCAGGGTCAAGCTAAGCCCCTCCCCTTCAGACCGAACCCAACCATCTATTCACCACCACCAGGTTCTAGACCCCGGGGGGTTTCATCGGATCGGTTCTACCCTCCCGAATGATACTTCCTGCACAACGGGGCCTAATCGCCAAAATCACCATTACATTCATTTGTGTATCTTTGCAATAAATATGTATTCTTACATCAAAACCGTCTCTCCTGATTGAAACATGTTTAGAAAATCCTCAGAGGTTACAGAAGTCAAAGTAAGATTATTATGGAACATTCTTACAATGGATTTTCTCAGTCATGAACACTATTTTCTGCCAAAGTTAAAGATGGAGTTTTGGTTATTTCCCAAAATAGATTGTGATCCATGTGAAGGATTCAGTGGATTGTCTGTCAATCAAATCTGATCAAAACTAAACCGCACCGTGATATGTAAGGCAGGTCAAAGTTGATCCATGAAGTAGCTTTACCAAGTGTTTACAACCAACTCATTTTGAACATGTTTGAACCAAATCATTGATTAAAGGGGGCCATACTTTGCTTTTTGGAGTTTTCCCTTTCCTGAAGTTTGGGTTTTTGTGAATGTAAATGGTCTTCAAGGGCTAAAATCCTAAAGTTCCCGAGAGGGAGTTTCTCTCCCACACAAAGGTACACAATATGAACCTGAAAATGAGGATAATAACCGCGTTCACACCGCAGTACTTTTCCCACTTTAGTTCCGATATAGTTCCGAAATGTCGCGTTCACACCAAAAAGAGCTAGAACTAAAATGAGTTCATGAGAACCTTTTCACCCCTTTTTCCGTCTCTGCTAGAGAGCAGGGACTTTCGTGGGAGAAAAAGGTTCCTGTGTCTGATTGGCTGGGCGGAATGCAAACCACACCCCGTAAAACTCCCAAAAAGTGTTGTGAAGCCGCCATTTTATTATCCTCGCATTAGCATTATTAGCATTAGCATTAGCCCAGCGCAGAAACGCAGAGAGACTAACTTATGGCAACACAAAAGAAAACATGGGAGCGGTGGAGATGAGGAGGTGTCGGCGTTCTGGCGATTTACTCGGAAGGCTTCAGTAGAAGCTGCTGGGAGTCCCCAACTCCGAGGACTTCCGGCCAGGGACTTCGGGGGGCAGTATATGCGGTGAAATTGTTTGCGGCCTGCCAGTAAACTCAAAGCAGAAGAAGAAGAAGTGACGTCAGCGGCTTCATTTGCCTAATCCACCCTCAGGGACTTATTCCGGTGTGAACGCGATCTGTACTTAGTTCATGAGAACTAAAGAGTTCTCATGAACCTTTGTGGGAAAAGTACTGCGGTGTGAAAGCGCCTAATATGTCCTCTTTAAAACACGTTGATTGTTTCATTGACTTTATGTCCTTTTCTTTCAGCAGTGAAGATATCGTACAAATAGCTGAATACAAGAGTGACAGACTCAAAATACAAAACGAAATTAAAGCATTAAAAGCTTCTAAATTAACTCCAATTTTAATATCACTACAATTAATATCACTATGTTGTTTTGTGAGTTTTTTATGCTGATACCAACAGCTTTTGGTAGACCTTTGTAGCCCGACACTAACTATCGACAGCCTCCAGTCAGCAGGGTATCTTGAACGTTTCACTGTCAGTGTAATCTAGTGCTGGCCTTTGCTATAATCCCTGTAATCTCTCTGCGACAACTCCGATGCATGCGGGTTGACGGACTGCTAATTTGCAGGAACAAACACTCAGACGTAAACAAACTTGCATGCTGCTCGCTAACAGGTTTACAAACACTTGAGAAGGAACAAGAGAGAGAGAGAGGAAGTATGGTGGTGAGACGCCAGGCTGAAGGAGATGAGAAAGTGAAACCAAACAGAAAAGCAGCAGAAGACGACGAGTGAGAAACGAGTGTGTGAAAGGAGAAAAAATGTGGTCGAGGCGGGAGGTGGAGAGTGAGACGATGAAAGAAAGATATAGAGGCGCAGGAGGTGGGGGAAAGCTCTCAAGAACACGAGCAGCTTTTTGGCAGCGGGAGTGAATTAGAGGGTGTACATCACAGGAGCACAGCGACAGAGGGAAGAGGGAAGGTGAGGAGAAACATGACAGCGAAGAACTGAAGCATCCATCAAAAGTGTTTTAACTTCATTGATACACACGTTTACTTGATGAACACGAGATGTGCTTTAAAAAGGACATTTTTGAGTCAAAATGAGAAGAAAAAAAAGCCGTTAATACTTAAGGAAGGCATCTAACCCTTTCCAAAACACACGGTGTAACCCCCCTGCTGTGAGTTTGTGAAAGCATATAAACCAACGTTTCCGCCAGAAACAGAACGCCCTGAACTCGAGCCGCCGGGGTCCAAAAATATTAATAATTCGAGAGAAGATCGAGAGTTTTTATCGCTTGAAATGACGAAAAGGAAAAAGGACAAGGACATCCCTCTGTGGGAGGGGCAAAGGGGTCTGGTGGGGTTCTTTTCGGAGTATTGAAGATCGTTTCCCCGACATCGGCGGTGCCTGCTACAGGACAACACGGAACGTGCGTGATTTGGACGTGATGAGCGGGGGGGGAACAGCCGGCGCTTTAAGAGAGCAGAGCCAAATCATCCGTCTCACTAACGTACAGAGATGGTATCTATAAGGGACGGCTCAATTATAAATTCAAGCCCGCCCCCCCCCCCCCCCCCCCCCCCCCCGCTCTCCGGGTGGTCGCCCTCTCAGCCCTGGTCTGGCAGAAACACTGATATAAACCCTAAAAGTTTAATTCAAGTCAGAAATATTTAACTCTTATAGCAGAGTTTGCCTTTAAAAGCCGTCGTTTTTGTTTTGTGGTTTTTATTATGATTTCTTTTTGTGTCCGATATCTTTTGGTATCAGCTTGTAACTGAAATAAAAGATTGAAAGCAACATTTAAAGAGTCAGTTTTGTGACTCAAGGTCAAGAAATCTAGATGACAAACCAGCTGGAAGTTTAGATCGCATTACACACATTCATCAGAAAAGTTAAGGTGCAAAGAAACTTGGAATATTACAGGTATACGTATGAAAGTAAAACAAAACTGCAACTCCAAGCAAAAGCATTTAACGAGGCGTTTTTCTAAGTACTGACCTGAGAGTCTTTTTTGCGACGTGGAGGGAGTCTTCGTCCCATTTTGCTGCTTCTTCTCCAACAGCGACGTCACAGGCAGAGCGGCAGAGCGTTGGGAAGGGGCCGGTGAGGGGGGGGGTTTACGGTCCAGAGGGGAAGGAGAGGGGGTCGAGGGCAGCCGTCTGTCCAGAGGAGAGCGAGCCGGACTGGGCCGTCTGTCCGCAGAGGAGGATGGAGAGGGGGTGGAGCGGGGGGCGGGCGGCCCTCGACCGTTTGTGAGCTTCTCGTTGGACCGCTGGGAGGCCGGGGGAGGGAGGTGTGAGGGGGAGGAAGAGGAGGAGGAGGTGAGGCGCACATGTGATGAAGGGTCGCCCCGGCTGAGGCAGGGGATCTTCTCCAGGCTCACCACCGGGAGGGACACACTGCAGACGGGAAGAGAGGAGTTAGCACCTGGGCGGCCCTCCACCAAAGAGTTTAGTCTAGTCCAGGTTGACTTGTCTAGCTGACTATAAGGACTCAAGTTCAAACGCTCTAAAGCCAAATGTTTTTGAAGAAGCATAAGCACCATGACACAAGACCCCTAAATAATTGTGGATGTAAAAATAAGAAGTATGTGCCCACCATGTCTTGTTCCGCGCCCCCTTCGGTGGGTAGACAGCCAGAGGCGCCTTGCTGAAGCGTGAGTGAGGGTACTCCTTGGGGACCCTGAAGGCCAGCGTGTCCCCGGGACTTGGCACCACAGTGGGGGTCACTGCAGGTGCTTTTGGCTTCACGGGGACCAGGGGGGTCCTGGAGGGGGCGGGGGAGCCGTGGCGCTTCTCTGGAAGGGAAGGTAAGGTACGTTTATTTATATTGCACATGTTCAGACACAGAGGCAAATCGAAGTGCTTTCCAAGAAGGCAACAGAAAGGAACACACTAAATAACTCGATCGAATAACAGATTCAGAAAAACCATGCATAAAAAGATACAGAGTATTTTAACAACAGCATCGTAAATACGGTAGGTGCTAAAACAAGTTAAAATACTTCTGGGTGAGCAGCTGAAAAAAATCGTGTTTTTAGCCTCGACTTAAAAGAACTCAGCGTTGGTGGACACCTCAGGTTTTCTGGAAGTTTGTTCCACAAGTGTGTTTGGTTCTGAGCCCCCGATGATCTCACAGCTCTGGGGGGCTCGTAACAGAAGCATTTCAGACACACGTTGGGGTCCCAAACTATTTCATGCTTTATAAGTTAGCAATACAATTTTAAAATCGATTCTGTAAGCTACTGGTAGCCAGTGCAGAGATCTAAGAAGTGGGGTGATGTGTTCTACGCTGTTCTTAACAAAGAAATGTGTGAGGTCACATAGATGTGTGACAGGAACACACACTCTGCTTTGATCACGATCATGTATCGCCAGCAGGGAGGCACTGATTGTGTCATATTCTGGGCCTGTACTGATGCTTAAAATAAAAATATGACCAACAGCCAAGGTTTAATAATTGCTAGTATTGCTAGATCTGTGGATCTGGGTACTTTTAAAAAAATCTTCTGATTTGCATCCAATCAGCACCTGTAGGGCAACTTCTTTATTTCTGCCAGATGGAATTGCTGTAACACAGAGGAGACAAATCTGTGCCAAAGACTTGCCACTAAAAAATGATTACAAATCAATTGAGTGAACTTCTCTCTACTCTCTAATTAGCATCCTGCCTGACACCATCTGAAGTGTCCTTGTGTGATTAGTGCCACCCAATCTGTTATTGTGCAAAAGTTCAAACAAGAACCAGCTATTGTAAACTCATTTTGACCCAGATCTGATCCGAACACACAGGGGGAAAGGGTGCAGGAACAAGGGGGCAAAGAGGGGAATCAATCACAAGGTGTGTAGGGGGGGAGAAGGAGAGGAGAGGAGAGGAGCTCACACTTACGGTTCTTGCTATGCATGTCTTTGTGGGAGAAGGGTGGGGAGGAAATGAGGGGGAGTGGTCCAGGACTGTCTGTCTCTCTCTGACTGTCTCACAGGGAAACTACACCCCAGCTACCTGAATAAAGACAGAGGGGGGGGGGGGGGGGGGACACGTCATAAACACACAAGGAGGTGAGGTAAACAGTGTTTTCATTGCTGACAAAAGTGTGAATTTCAAATGATATGTAACATTTAGCTCCAACATGTGCACAGCCCTACGTTAGTGATTGTTATCCAGCAGCTGCCTCAGTAGGTAAATAATGAGACCTGCCCTTGTGGTTGGCTGCATTTCCAGTCTGCTGATACTATGCAAAACAGAGCAGAGCGTGAGACGCTGAATACACAGGTAGAATATGCTAAATGTCCCTATGAAGATCTCCTGGTAGCTATTTCTGCCCGGGTCATTAATATTAGCCTTGGAAAAACACATTCCCGGACAAAATAACCCAAGTATGCGTCTGCCTTAGTGTGCATAGACACGTACAGTATGCTCATAATTACATAGCACATGCCTGAATCCGTGCATACAGCAACAGCAATTTAACCGAGCACATAAATCCACACGGATATCCCTGAGGAAGACTGTGAAGAAGCAAGGCACTGTCTCTCCCCATAGTAACATGTGCAAATTGGACCGCGCAGAAAAAAAGCTAGCAGCTGAACCCTCAATCCATGATGGAGAAAAATGTCCCCAAAACCCTCTATTTTACCGAATATCGAACTGTCTTGTCGCCTGAGGGCCAAACGGGACACAAAGCAGATGGAACTCTCCCCCTTATTATGTTTGATGAAAGGGAGAATCCAAGTACAATGAGAGTTAGATTATGTCTGTAGAGTAAATATGTATCCAGAGTCAGTAGGAGGTTGGCTTCACTCTGCACAAAGACTAAAAGTAGGGAGGAAACCCCAAGAAGGTGTCATTTTAAAACGGTCCTTGTTGTACATAGTAAGTAAATTAAACATAACATGCTAATAAGTGAGCTAGAGGTTCTGGTAGGACGTTTTGCCCTCAAACAGAGCCAGGCTAGCAGTTTCCTTTAGTTTTTTTTTTATCTTTGTGCTAAGCTAAGCTAACCGTCTTCACCCTATAGCTTCATTGTTTACCCCACAGACATATGAGTAGTGTTGTTTTTCTTTTCCAAGTCTCAATAAGTGCATTAACCACAATGTCAATCCTTGAATGCAGTGCTAACATTAACCCAAAGGTATCATGCCTCTAGCCAAGTGCTACAAAATACCAGTAGTACCAGTTTAGAAAGGGTGTAAAACAAACTCCTGAACAAATAGCACTGATGTCTCGCTTCAGTCAGTGATCAGCATTATGGATTGTGTGTGTGTGTGTTTAAAAGTGTGTGTGTGTGTGTGTGTGTGTGTGTGTGTGTGTGTGTGTGTGTGTCATAATGTTGGCCAACCCAGTTAATGAGTGTAGTAGTAGTAGCCCGCTAACAGTAGCCTGTTGCTGCAGAGAGTAAAGAGCAGACAGACTGTGTGTGTTTGCTCACCGTGCAGGAGTGCACATGGAAGTGTGCTGCAGGTGACTGAAGTCTGTGTGTGTATTGGAGAGATTAGCGTTGGCATAGATTAGAATAACTCTAATGTGTTTGTGCGTGTGTGAAGTATACGTAAATTAAGAACTTATGAACTAAAAGTGTGTGTTTTTCTCCATGCTATGTAGATTGTGTACTTCAGTGCAATATTTTGATATAAGACTTTTTTGGAAGCATTATTAGAATATGAGAATGGTTGTGTGTCTGTGTGTGTGGGGGTGCGTGCGTGCGTGCAGGTGTGTAAATAGGCCAGTGCGAGCAGACTACTGGTGAGCCAGCTGTATTCAGAGTAACAGGATCAAAGTCCAGCGCCACATTTGCAGGTATGCATCTACAACAGTCGTCATTTCACACATTGAAAATCACACTTTTTTGTAACCACACAGTTTCACACACACCAACCTAACAGTTAAATTAAGCTGTACTGCAGCTATACACTAGGTAAACCGTACGTGTGGTTTTTTCCTTCTGATCTTTTTATTTTACAGGCAAGGTAAATAAATAATACATCTGACGAAATATGACACAGATGAGCCCTTTGCCCAAACAAAATAGACCCTTTACTTTGACCTACTTTTCAAGCTTTGTTGCAGGTTTTTCTATGGATTCCTGTGACTGTTATTTTAAAGTTAAATACAAAAGTTAAGTTATGGCCTTGTTTGCTTAGCTGTAGTTTTATAGCTGTAAAATTAAAACATAGTTATATACAGGTTAAATTGTAAGCCAACGAGAATGAATAAACCATTCCCAGCTATTATTGTTGTATCTCTAGTTAATGAATAATAAACAACTTATTTGGCCTCATACATGTTGCTTTTGGAACTGAGCTCATCCTGTGATAAGTTGGAAGCTAACCGTAGCGATTTACAATAAATGTCTGGAAGCCCAGGAAAGGTCACTAAGCCACTCCACCACAAGGGCACCTCACTACTACTACCTCCTGCCTGCCTGCCTGCCTGCCTGCCTGTCGTTATGGCAATGCCCAGAGCCCAGCTGGCTGCTGATTGGCTGCTGAGCACTCCTGTGGGTGGAGCCACTGCATGATGAGGAATCAGAGGCTCTCCGCTCAGCTGGGTTTGTTTACATTGAGCGAGGAGCAGGAGAGAGAGAAACAGATATGAGAACATTAGGATAAGTATCTAGGAATATTCTATATAGATATTTAGATGTGCTTAGTTCAAGGAAAATAGGATTATATTAGCAAATAGTAAATGGATGCTGGTACTTTGTGTATTTCTTATGTAAATGTGAGAGAAAAAGATGACATTTAATACATATATTGTTTTTTTAAATCAAGAAACATTACCTTGCCACAAAAGAGGGATGACGTGGACACGTTGCAAACAATTGCTCTGTTGCATAGATATAATTACGTAAGAGTCTGGAATATTGCTTTTACTGTGACTGTAACATCCAGGGACTACAGATGAAAAATAGCCTCTTAGCTAACTATATATATATAGAGCAATGTTTATTAATGTCCATTGTCCCCTATAAACGATTAAATACACAAAAATAATATCAAGCTTTATTTAACATTATAGGAATTGACAGCGGCAACTGGCTTTCTAATTTCATAGAACTTTTGCTAATGGTTCACACACAGCGTAACGTGATAATGATAACATAATAGCAACACCACCAGTACACTAAACTAACTAGAACTAACTTTTGAGGTTAACGGCAAAACTCTCAAGATAATCATCAAGTGAGCTCAAGGAATACACGTCAGCCCAAGCACACACACTTTACCACAACAACAAACTCAGACAGGAGCACAAACACCCAAATAATAAATAAAACTGATATTTTTTGGACCAGCCCTGAGAGCTCAATGTACCCACAACTACAGGGAAAAGCTAGAATGGAGGACAGACATCGGCAGCCTTTTCATCGATGCACTCGACTCGCTCACACACAGCAGGCCACCAGCAGCCCAGAGGAGATATTGTAGTAGATGAGAGAAGTGGAAGGAAGACAGAGATATCTGAACACGGCATGAAGTACTGATTCATGCAAACACACAGTTTCAGAGGCACGACTTGCACACACAAATGAAATAATCAGTTGTTACCGGGGTTGCTCCAAAGAGTTCAAAGCTTCATTCATAAAGTTCAAAGTCTATATCAAAATGTTTAATGCTGCACAGATTATTTTGGGCTCATCTATGCAGTCTCAATAATGTCAATATGCTATTAGTATAATACTATTTGAATGAGTAGACTCTAGTGGTGGCTGCGTTTCACTTTAAAGCGTCCGAAAGTCAACAATTATTGACGTTCTAAAACAAGAATATCAGTCCAATCAAAAACATGCTTGAATATTCAAAAAGCTCTTTATTGTTCTCATACTGCCTGTGCTGCAGCACCTCTTTTCACCCTCTGTCTGAAACCAGAGCCAAGTCTGCTCTGATTGGTTAGCTGGCCGGCTCTGTTGTGATTGGTCAACCGCTTAGAGATGAAAATTCACATACAATGTGTTGGAGCCCTTGCCAATAGAAGCGCGAGTGTTATATAGTGATGTCACTATGTTACGGAAGTAACCACAGGAGTTTTAGCCGTTGCAAACCATTAAACCTATATATCGCATTACAGGAAGGGGAAACCCCCCAAAACATAACAGTGCTTCTTTAAAGGTGAAGAATGTTTTAATAATTGTCTAACATTGCCTAAAATATTGGTTAAAATCATGTATTTTAATTGAATAAATATCTTTATAACACCATATCTCTCCATAATGAACTTTGAGGTTAACCCAGAGGCATTAAGAACAATTTATTTGCACATGTTCTCTTCACAGGCTCATGGGCGCCAGCACTTCCAGTGTGAGGGATTTATTTGATATCCCACAGGGCCATTTATGCTAAGAATACACAAGCTCTCCTTACTATAAGGAGACTTAAATAAACAAATCCACTAAATGGAGCGAGTCTCTGGGGTTTCAAACTCGGTATTAGAGATGTCCCGATCCGATCACATGATTTTCAAAAGATCGGAATCGGGAGAAAAAAAATCAGGGATGGGGATTTTTTTATTTTTTTTAAATACTTTTTTTAAATTTTGTATTCAATTTTACAAAACAAAAATGACCATGTTCAAGTCTTAAAGTCATCCTGAGGCCTTAGTTTTGGTTTCAAATGACAGAACATCATGTATGTGTTGCTTCTTTGGGGCTTGTTTTCATAGACCTGGTTGCTTATTTCTCTCAAATCTGGCAACAGAGTGGGCGCAGTGTCTAATTGTAGCAGTAAGCTAACGAGTACTGATAAGCTTTATTTTGTTTTGATCCAATGCTGCACTACTGAACTGATCCAATGCTGCTGTGAAAGAAAGAAGCTATATCCATGTTGGATAGAATATCCAATTTAAATTAAAAAATTAACAAATTGAATGCTTTTTTTCTCTTTTTCCTCTTAATGCATTGCATAAAGATCGGATCGGGAAAAATCGGTATTGGCAAATTGTCAAAACCAAATGATCGGAAGCGAAAAAAGGTGATCGGGACATCCCTACTTGGTATATGTTAACCTTTCTGAACTGAACATTAGGCATACATTAAACATCCATCCAGCACAGGTCCAAGATTAAGTTCTGATCGCTCTCTCCAACACACACACACACACACACACACCAAAGCTTGAGCAGCAAACTCGGCGTGGATAACTCAGAGCCACTGACCCCTGAGGCAGCGTGTGTGTGTGTGTGTGTGTGTGTGTGTGTGTGTGTGTGTGTGTGTGTGTGTGTGTGTGTGTGTGTGTGTGTGTGTGTGTGTGTGTCCTCTGTGCTGATTCGACGCACAGGTCAAGCATGAAAGCAGATCCCATGATGGATACACACAAATACAAGGCCGTTGCAATGAATAAAAAGGCAGGGTGACAGCATTTAAAAGTAGAGCCCCCAGCAGGGGACAATGGCACTACGCTGGTGAGGATATTACAGAAACATGAGGAATGAGCAACAATGGGAGGAAATGCATAAAACATTATAAAGAAATCCTGACTTCCTCGAGGCAATACACTCAAAAGCAGAAGGATAATTTCTCACGTCATGATACAGAGCGTGTAAAAATGTTTAAGAATGACGTTGATGTGACAGTATGACCTCGAGGTCACAGTTAAAATGACAATACATGTATATGATGA